>NW_019946555.1:68894-70753 GCF_002910315.2 Salvelinus sp. IW2-2015
TGTCACTAAGTAAAGCAAGCCCATGTGGCAGCCAGCTTATGAAGTCTGAACTGACTGAGTGGTTTATGGAATGAATAATGTGTGTTGTGTGTGTGTGTTGTGTGTGTGTGTGTGTGTGTGGTGTGTGTGTGTGTGTGTGTGTTGTGTGTGTGTGTGTGTGGTGGTGTGGTGTGACAGAGCCTAAGGAGGAGAAAGCCCCACTGACCCATATATCCTGTATGGGTCCTGTATTAAATTGACACAGAGAGAGAGAGAAAGAAAGAGAACGAGAGATTAAGAAGAGCAAAGAGAGAAAAAAGAGGGGAAAAGTAAAAGAGATAGAAGTGAGAGAAAAAAACTGAGAGAAACAGGAAAAACATACAACAGAGACAGGAAAGAAAGATATCATGCAGTGAGAGAGGAGAGAGATAGTGAAAAGAGACATATTGGACGACAGAGGGATGATGCCTTGGGTTGTGTCATGAAGCAGCGCGTCACACAGTGATTAAAGGACAGCAAGAAGAAAGAGAGCGAGAGAGAGTAGGCGCATCGAAGGAGAAACAGACCCCACTCATATTTATCTCATATTGGGCCCCGGTGGCGCAGTGGGTCTAAAGCACTGCACTCTGCCAGTGCTAGAAAGTGTCATACAGACCCTGGTTCGATTCCAGGCTGTTATACAACTGGCCGTTGATTGGAGATCCCATAGGGCGGTGCAACAATTGGCCAGCGTCGTCCGGTTAGGGTATGGCCGGGTATGGCGTTCATTTGTAAATAAGAATTTGTTCTAAACTGACACTTGCCTAGTTAAATATAATATAAAAATTTACATAAATGTATTCCCCAACATTGCCACCACTTTCATGTTGATGGACATGAAGCCCAACCGTCGTCATACACATAGGGGCGTCTCAAATGTCTCCCTAATGAATGCACTACTTTTGTCTCAAGCCCTATGGCCCTGGTCAAAATTGTGCACTACATAGGAATAGGGTGTCATTGGATGAGGCAACCACTAACATCTTAGGCAACAACATCAACATGGGTTTAAAGTGGAACAAATTTGGAAAATTGAGAAGTGTAGCAACACACTTTATGGATTTAGTACAAATATCCATTTACCCTCTTTCCTCTTCTACCCAGAACCAATCTCTCTCGCTGCCTTAAAATTCACGAAGGGTGTGAGGTGTCATAAAAAACCCATCAACCCCATATTCAGGAGAGAGCTCTGTAGAGTTGATYCACGGTAACCTGATACTCGCAGGCCAGTTATGACATACCCTTCGTTTTGTTACAGGTGACAGTTTTGATACTGTATCCTGTAACTGTCACACCCTGATCTGTTTCACCTGTCCTTGTGCTCGTCTCTACCCCCTCCAGGTGTCGCCCATMTTTCCCATTATCCCCTGTGTATTTATACCTGTGTTTTCTGTCTGTCTGTGCCAGTTCGTCTTGTTTGCCATGTCAACCAGCATTTTTCTCTTAGCTCCTGTTTTTYCCAGTCTCTSTTTTTCTYGTCCTCCTGGTTCAGACCCTTGCCTGTCCTGACTCTGAGCCYGCCTGYCTGACCACTCTGCCTGCCCYTGACCTCGAGCCTGCCTGCCGCCCTGTACCGTCTTGGACTCTGGCCTGGATATGAACTCYTGCCTGTCCCCRGCCTGCCTTTTGCCTACCCCTTGGACTATAATAAATATCAGAGCTCAAACCATCTGCCTCCTGTGTCTGCATMCGGGTCTCGCCTTGTGTCGTTATAGTATCAAAAGGTTGGCTGGACTTTGCTAAAGAAAGGTAGATCTCTACATTACTCCCTTTTTGGCCCTACTTCCATAAACTTGCATCTTATCTAACGTTGCTGTTGAAGTATAGACACCTGAGTTGCC
>NW_019946555.1:75663-76998 GCF_002910315.2 Salvelinus sp. IW2-2015
CCAACATAACGTGTAAGGTAACTTATTTGAAAAGTCTTTACGTTATTACATTGCTCAATATTTTCTTAACATTTGTCATAATTAGTTAAATCAATTAATTTGTATCCGATCTCGTTGTACTCCGGCTGCAAATTTTCCGCCATTTCTTCAAATCTGAAAACAATGTGAAGCCACGCCCATTTCCTTAAGAATTACATTATGGGCCCTAAAGTACGGATATAGTGTCCTCTCGAATTTAGTACGACTATGCTGAGCTGTAGTAAATGAATAGCAATCTCACATAGGTGTTCCTTTTGTCCAGATGGGCAAGGACAGTGTGTAGTGCAATAGAGATTGCATCATCAGCTCGTCTGGTAGGCTCGTGTCACTGGGCAGCTCATGGCTGTGCTTCCCTTTGTAGTCCGTAATAGTTTACAAGCCCTGCCACAACCAACGAGCATCGGAGCTGGTGTAGTACGATTCAATATTAGTCCTGTATTGACGCTTTGACTGTTTGATGGTTCGTCAGAGGGCATAGCATGATTTCTTATAAGCGTCCGGGTTAGAGTCCCGCTCCTTGAAAGCGGCATCCTCTATCCTTTAGCTCAGTGCGGATGCTGCCTTTAATCCATGGCTTCTGGTTGGGGTATGTACATACAGTCACTGTGGGGACGACGTCATCGATGCACTTATTGATGAAGCCAGTGACTAATATGGTGTACTCCTCAATGCCATCGGAAGAATCCCGGAACATTCCAGTCTGTGCTAGCAAAACAGTCCTGTAGCTTAGCATCTGCGTCATCTGAACACTTCCTTATTGAGCGAGTCCCTGGTACTTCCTGCTTTAGTTTTTGCTTGTAAGCAGGAATCAGAATGGAGGGTAAGCTTTGTACGCGTCTCTGTGTGGAGTAAAGGTGGTGTAGATTTTTTTTCTTCCTCTGGCACATTTAATATGCTGGTAGAAATGAGGTAAAATGGGTTTAAGTTTCCCTGCATTAAAGGCCAGGTCACTAGGAGTGCCACCTCTGGATGAGCATTTTCTTGTTTTACAGCTCATTGAGTGCGGTCTTCGTGCCAGCATCGGCTTGTGGTGGTAAATAGACAGCTACAAAAAATATACATGAAAACTCTCTTGGTAAATCGTGTGGTCTACAGCTTATCATAAGATACTCAACCTCAGGCAAGAAAAACCTTGAGAAATCCTGAAAATTTGATTTTGTGCACCAGCTGTTATTTAAAAATAGACACAGACCGCCACCCCTTGTCTTACCCGGAGGCAGCTGTTCTATCTTGCCGATGGACCGAAAACCCAGCCAGTTGTATGTTATCCATGTCGACGTTCCGCCACGACTCGGT
>NW_019946556.1:0-13610 GCF_002910315.2 Salvelinus sp. IW2-2015
ATTTTGCCCTCCGTGCATCATTGCATTGGAGGCAATCAACTCCATTTGGAGGTTTGTGGTGAGCTTTGCCACGTCAACAGGCAAATGGGTTACGAGCAGTTCCAACCTGCTCTTTTTTGTGCTTCAAAGATCAGCAAATCGGCGTCGAAAGTCAGCGCAAGCATACCTATTTTATCAGCCAACTGTGCGCTCGGGAACGCACTGGTAGAGAGCTCACCGTTGCATTGTGGGAATGTAGTATTGGTTCGTGTAAAAGATCTGCGGGCTGCGGCTTGCTGCGGTCTGCGGGCCGGTTCTAATAATAAATCAAGATCATCCCAGGGGGCCGTAAAAACCTTCTCGCGGGCCGGATGTGGCCCGCGGCCTTGACTCTGACATTATGTGCTCTACAGGGAGCCTGTAGCCTCTCTCTCTGTCTCTGTCTCCCTCTCTCTCTCTCCCTCTCTCTCTCTCTCTGGTCTCTGTCTCCCTCTCTCCTCCTCCTGTCTCTGTCTCCCTCTCTCTCTCTCTCTCTCCGTCTCTGTCTCCTCGCTCCTCATCTCTCCACATTCTCTCACAAACCTCCCTCTTGTCTGGGCAGGAGTTATTTATAGTATCTGTGGTCTTATGTCATTTCCAATGTAGAGCCACTGTTAGTCTTATGTCATTCCAATGTAGAGCCACTTTTAGTCTATGTCATTTCCAATGTAGAGCCACTTTAGTCTTATGTCATTTCCAATGTAGAGCCACTGTTAGTCTTATGTCATTTCCAGTTAGAGCCACTTTTAGTCTTATGTCATTTCCTGTAGAGCCACTGTTAGTTTATGTCATTTCTAATGTAGAGACACTTTTTAGTCGTATGTCATTTCTAATGTAGAGCCACTGTTAGTCTTATGTCATTTCCAATGTAGAGCCACTTTTAGTCTTATGTCATTTCCAATTGTAGAGCCACTGTTAGTCTTTATGTTCATTTCAATGTAGAGTCACTTTTAGTCTTATGTCATTTTCAATGTAGAGCCACTGTTAGTCTTATGTTCATTTCTAATGTAGAGACACTTTTAGTCTTATGTCATTTCCAATGTAGAGCCACTGTTAGTCTTATGTCATTTCTAATGTAGAGTCACTTTTAGTCTTTATGTCATTTCTAATGTAGAGCCACTGTTAGTCTTATGTCATTTCTAATGTAGAGCCACTTTTAGTCTTATGTCATGTAATGTAGAGCCACTGTTAGTCGTTATGTCATTTCTAATGTAGAGCCACTGTTAGTCTTATGTCATTCTAAGGTAGAGTCACTTTAGTCTTATGTCATTTCTAATGTAGAGCCACTGTTAGTCTTATGTCATTTCTAATGTAGAGCCACTTTTAGTTTATTGTCATTCTTAAGTAGAGCCACTGTTAGTCTTTATGTCATTTCTAATGTAGAGCCACTGTTAGTCTTATGTCATTTCCAATGTTAGAGCCACTTTTAGTCTTTTGTCATTTCCAATGTAGAGCCACTGTTAGTCTTATGTCACCAATGTAGAGCCACTTTTAGTCTTATGTCATTCCAATGTAGAGCCACTGTAGTCTTATGTCATTTCTAATGTTAGAGTCACTTTTATCGTTTATGTCATTTCAATGTAAAGCCACTGTTAGTCTATGTCAATTTCTAATGTAGAGCCACTCGTTAGTCTTATGTCATCTAATGTGACCACTGTGTCTTATGTCATTCTAATGTAGAGCCACTGTTAGTCTTATGTGTCATTTTCTAATGTAGAGCCACATTTTAGTCTTATGTCATTTCTAATGTAGAGCCACTTTTAGTCTTATGTCATTTCCAATGTAGAGCCACTGTTAGGTTATGTCATTTCCATGTAGAGCCACTGGTTAGTCTTATGTCACTTTCCAATGTAGAGCCACTGTTAGTCTTATTGTCATTTCCAATGTAGAGCCACTGTTGTTATGTCATTTCCATGTGAGCACTTTAGTCTTATTGTCATTTCTAATGTAGAGGTCACTGTTAGTCTTATGTCATTTCTAATGTAGAGTCACTGTACTCTTATGTCATTTTCCAATGTAGAGCCACTGTTAGTCTTATGTCATTTCCAATGTAGAGCCACTGTTAGTCTTATGTCATTTCTAATGTAGAGTCACTGTTAGTCTTATGTCATTTCCAATGTAGAGCCACTGTTAGTCTTATGTCATGTTCTAATGTAGAGTTCACTGTTAGTCTTATGTCATTTCCAATGTAGAGCCACTGTTAGTCTATAGTCATTTCCAATGTAGAGCCACTGTTAGTCTTATGTCATTTCTAATTAGACCACTGTTAGTCTATGTTCTGTTCCAATGTAGAGCCACTGTTAGTCTTATGTCATTTCCAATTGTGAGCCACTGTTAGTTCTGTATTGTCATTTCCAATGTAGAGGCCACTGTAGTCTTATTCATTTCTAATGTAGAGCCACTTGTTAGTCTTATGTCATTTCCATGTAGAGTCACTTTTAATCTTATGTCATTTCTAATGTAGAGCCACTGTTAGTCTATGTCATTTCCAATGTAGAGCCACTGTTAGTCTTATGTCATTTCTAATGTAGAGTCACTGTTAGTCTTATGTCATTTCCAATGTTAGAGCCACTGTTAGTCTTATGTCATTTCCAATGTAGAGCCACTTTTTTTGATGTCATGTGAGAACCAGTAACACTGAAGAAGGTCACGGTACTACTGCCACGGGTTCACTATGGTGAGGTACTGTAGCTGATCGCTCAACCAATCATGGCAAGATAAACATTGGAATGCAGATTAATACGTGCTCGGAAATCGACAGTAGTCTTTTTTTTAAAGTCTCCGGATTGTTTTGTTATGCGTTTCAGATTTTTTTTTTTTAAATGGCAATGAACGACACTGGGTGTCTGTCGGAGAGATCTTTTCTGGTCTGTGTCTTGGATCTGCTCTGCTTACTGTGGCCCAATCACAAGGCCAGTGTCGATCTGTATCTGCTCTGTTTAACCCTTGTGTGGTGTTCGTGTCTGTGGGACACCATTTTCAATGTTTACTCAAAGAAACATGATACAGTGAATTATCTTGTTCAACTTGAGACTCATTGGCCTATGGCTCATTTTCTGTGAAGAACATGTAAAATAACCTTTTTCATTGAGTGCACCCCCCCTACACATTAATATTACATATGTTGGTGTTCTGGTCCACTGGACCCCCCTACACATTAATATTACATATGTGGTGTTCTGGTCCACTGGACCCCCTACACATTAATATTTACATATTGAGGTGTTCTGGTCCACTGGACCCCCCTACACATTAATATTACATATTGTGGTGTTCTGGTCCACTGGACCCCCCCTACACATTAATATCTTACATATGTGGTGTTTCTGGTCCACTGGACCCCCCTACACATTAATATTACATATGAGTGTTTCTGGTCCACTGGACCCCCCTACACTTAAATATTACATATGTGGTGTTCTGGTCCACTGGACCCCCCTACACATTAATATTACATTGAGGTGTTCTGGTCCACTGGACCCCCCTACACCATTAATATTACATGATGTGGTGTTCTGGTCCACTGGACCCCCCCTACACATTAATATTACATATGTGGTGTTCTGGTCCACTGGACCCCCTACACATTAATATTACATATGTGTGTTCTGGTCCAATGGACCCCCTACACATTTAATATTATATATGTGGTGTTCTGGTCCACTGTGGTGTTCTGGTCCACTGGACCCCCCCTACACATTAATATTACATAATGTGGGTGTTCTGGTCCACTGGACCCCCCCTACACATTAATATTACATATGTGGTGTTCTGGTCCACTGGGCCCCCCTACACATTCATATTACATATGTGGTGTTCTGGTCCACTGGACCCCCTACACATTAATATTACATATGTGGTGTTCTGGTCCACTGGACCCCCCTACCATTAATATTACATATGTGGTGTTCTGGTCCACTGGACCCCCCTACACATTAAATTACATATATGGTGTTCTGGTCCACTGGACCCCCCTACACATTAATATTACATATGTGGTGTCTGGTCCACTGGACCCCCCTACACATTAATATTACATATGTGGTGTTCTGGTCCATGTACCCCCCCTACACATTAATATACATATGTGTGTTCTGGTCCACTGACCCCCTACACAGTTAATATTACATATGTGGTTCTGCACTGGACCCCCCCTACCACATTAATATTACATATATGGTGTCTGGTCCACTGGACCCCCCTACACATTAATATTACATATGTGGTGTTCTGGTCCATGGACCCCCCTACACATAATATTACATATGTGGTGTTCTGGTCCACTGGACCCCCCCTACACATTAATATTACATATGTGTGTTCTGGTCACTGTGGTGTTCTGGTCCACTGTGGTGTTCTTGGTCCACTATGGTTTTCTGGTCCATGCCCCCCCTACACATTAATATTACATATTGTGGTTTCTGTCCACTGTGGTGTTCTGGGTCCACTGTGGTGTTCTGGTCCACTGTGGCTGTTCTGCGGTCCACTATGGTGTTCTGGTCCACTGGACCCCCCTACACATTAATACTACATATGTGGTGTTCTGGTCCACTGTGGTGTTCTGGTCCACTTGGTGTTCTGGTCCACTATGGTGTTCTGGTCCACTGGACCTGACGGTAATAAAAAGTTTGTGTGTGTAGGTGAAAACAATTAAAATGTTTGCTGCTTGACTTCACTCTGTCTTCCTCCTCCCTGGTCCTGCTGTTTCAACATAGCACCAATAACCGACTGTCTGTTGTCTGTCTGTCTGTCGTCTGTCTGTCTGTTCTGTCTGTCTGTCTGTCTGTCTGTCTGTCTGTCGTCTGTTTCTGTCTGTCTTCTGTCTGTCTGTCTGTCTGTCTGTCTCTCGTGTTGTCTGTCTGTCTGTCTGTCTGTTCTGTCTGTCTGTCTGTCTGTTCTGTCTGTTCTGTCTGTTCTGTCTGTCTGGTCTGTCTGTCTGTCTGTCTGTCTGTCTGCCTGCTTGTCTGCTGTCTGTCTCTGTCTGGTCTGTCTGTCTGGTCTGTCTGTCTGTCTGTCTGTTGCTGGCTTGTGCTGTCTGTCTGTCTTGTCTGTCTGTCTGTCTGTCTGTCTGTCTGTTCTGTCTGTCTGTTCACGCTTTTCTCACACTATTTACACTTTGTAATGTGTTGAAACTACACACATGTCTTGTTGGAACATGCACAATGTTATTGAAATACTGTATTTTTTTTATTTGCAATGTATCGAAATAATGTATCGAAATAATGTATTGTACTCTTCCCCAGCCTGGTGCAAATTGGGGGAGGGACACAACAAAGAAATAGCTTGCCTGTGTGGCTCCTTACCACAATCAATCAGATGGCAACTATAATCTCTTTCTCAGAGGGCCTTAGAAATCATTTTTGCAGAGAGAGAGAAGCGAGTGATCGAAGGAGCGTCTTCCACTTTGGAAGATGAAGAATTTTCGTGAATATGAGGATCCATGTCTCTTGTCAATTGGAGTCTGTGTTGGAAGCAGACGAAGACATTGACCTCAGCCAGCACCATACCAGCCCGTCAGCAGCCAGCCCCAGGACCAGCCCATCAGCAACCAGGACCAGCCCATCAGCAACCAGCCCCAGGACCAGCCCATCAGCAACCAGGACCAGCCTGTCAGCAACCAGCCCCAGGACCAGCCTGTCAGCAGCCAGCCCAGGACCAGCCATCAGCAACAGCCCAGGACCCAGCCATTCAGCCACCAGCCCCAAGACCAGCCCGTCAGCAACCTGCAGGAGGAGATACATGGATGTCAAAATATTGTGAAAATGAATGGTCTTCTTGCCCAAGGAATGAGCCACCCAGCATGGCTGCCAAGGATGCAACCAGGGCCGACGTGGATGGCGGTTACTCATGTGCAGGACATAAAGTCTTCCTTTGAACTGTTCAAAAGAAGAACTCTACGCTGGCCACTCGTGATATTCTACAACATCTTGGACATCTCGGCGTACAACGCGTTTGTCATCTGGATGGTGTTCAACCCGGATTGGAACAGAGGGAAGCTCCAGAGGAGACGGTTCTTTCTCGAGGAGTTGGGCAAGACCTCAAATCCAGAGGAGGCAACATATCCAGAGGACCCCAGCTTCTGCAGCCGTCGTGAGGAGGATTCAGTAGGAGGATACTGGTGCCCCGTCCGCCCGACCCACAGAACCAACGACTCCAATACAGGAAGTACGTGTGAGTGATGTTGTTGCATGTGTGTCTGACTCTCCTACCTCGGCCTGCTGTAACTATATATGTGAGTGAATTGTTAATAAAATTCCTGAACTAAGTGTTTTCATCGTTCTAGATTGCGCTGCAATGTGTGTGGACCCAAGAAGAACAGGACGACACGGTACACATGCATCAAGTGCAAGAAATACATTGGCAACACACACACAGTAAAACTCTGTCTCTCATGTGGTGTTCCTTAATTTGTGTTCAATGGGGCTCATTTATCATTTCCGTATAATACTGTATGTAAAATGTGTCCTTCCAACATGTTCAGTTCAAAGCAATAAACATCAATAGTCATGAAAACTTGTTTCATTTATATTTGTTCAAGATAAACATGATTTATTTCACCCATGTCTTGATTATCATAGATTTTTGATTACATTTTTTTTATCTATTTTTTATTTTTTAAATGAATAGTGCTTTCATTGATAAATGTGATCTAGCAGGTAAATGGAAAATATTAAAACAGGTATGCTGTCTCTATTGCTTGTAATTGATATAAGTCAACATCTAAGTATGAAGTATTTTTTAATGTAAATTGTTATGGCTGTATTGTTTTAAAAACCCAATAATGTTGTGGGTCCGTCAGACCCGTGAACATTGGGTGAATAACAAAGACAGTGAACACRTCACAGGGATTAAATAATCAGACATGAAAACAAGTCTTTACATTATGTGTCCATGTCCCCTGTTAAATGTACCCATCCCTTAAAATGATTTAACCATTTAAGAACGATTTCACTACTCAAAGGAAAGGTAGTACAATGTGAACACCCAATCACACCACTATAAATCAGAAGTATAATTTGCATAAAAGGATTCCCACTGTAGAAGAATGCCATTGTCCTTAGGCACTGTAAAACKGTGTTTTATTCTGCATCGGATTTACTATACTGTCCTCGAGTCTCAGAGTCAAGTTATAATCATTTTACAGATATATATATATACTCAATCTCTGTAATACAAAATATAATACCATTTTAATTAGATACATTTACTAAAATTGTTAAATCTGAAAACAAAAAGATAATTCCCCCCCCCCCAACTATAGACATGCTGAAAAACAGACGTTATAATCTACAGTTCTTTATTTATTTCTGCAGAAAACATATACAGCAATCATGCATTTGTTTTCATATGACACCATCTAAAGACATTTATTATAGATTTTTTTTTTTTTACATATAATATTTTACATTAGAACTGCTAGAAATATATAAAACAAGATTATTTTGACTAGACAAGTGTATATATTATTTCATTTTTATACTATTATCGTTATTGCAATTTATTATTTTACATATCAGAAATACACCGTATGTGCTCTAGTTTGAAAACAGGTAGACGTACAGATCAGGTCATACGGACAAGTCACAGAGGCCACAGTTACACGTATAACACGGTGGAGTTTTACAACATCATTTAAGACAGAAAACTGCAGTATGGTAACTTTATACAAAAATGAATGGAACCCTTATTCATTGCACATTTTAGTTATATAATCTTTGCAGAGACTAAAATGACCAGATCCTTGTCATTTGTAGCTGCCATGGAAACAAACCAGTTGTATCCTTATAGAAATACAACTTTGATCATTTTGTGGAATTAATATATAATCAAACTAAATATATGTATACGTATACTGTATATATTCATCTATTTCTATATATATATTGCCAAAAACAACTTGATAATTCATATATTTCGTCTTTCAATGAAAGAAAAACAAGGTATATTTTCAGTAATAATATTGGCCTGCTGTTGGTTTCTGGTCAGGTTAGGCTGTAGTCCATCTATAAGGTTTCTCTCTCGGATCATGACATTGAAAACCTGTAAAGTCATAACAACAGACTATGGCTATTAACAGAGCCATATATTTAAACAGTAAGAATTTCTAATAATTGTTCTAATTCTACACATTAATTTTAGATAGCATTATTTAAATATTACCCATGTAATGTTAAAGGAGAGTTAACATGGCTGTTATAGAATGTTGTAGTGTCATGTTAATGGGGTTCTAACATGGCTGTTATAGAATGTTGTAGTGTCATGTTAATGGGGTTCTAATATAGCTGCTATAGACTGTTGTAGTGTCATGCTAATGGGGATTCTAAGCATGGTTTTAATTGGAATGTTGTCGTGTCATTTATGGGGTTTAAATGGATGTTTGAATGTTGTAGTGTCATGTTAATGGGGTTCTAACTGCTGTTATAGAATGTTGTAGTGTCATGTATAGGGGTTCTAACATGACTGTTATAAGATGTTGTAGTGTCATGTTTAATGGGGTTCTAACATGCTGTTGATAGAATGTTGTAGTGTGATGTTAATGGGGTTCTAACATGACTGTTATAGAATGTTGTAGTGTCATGTTAATGGGGTTCTAAATGGCTGTTATAGAGTTGTTAGTGTCATGTTAATGGGGTTAACATGTTGTTATAGATGTTGTAGTTTGTATGTTAATGGGGTTCTAACATGTGTTATAGAATGTTGTAGTGTCATGTTAATGGGGTTCTAACATGCTGTTATATGAATGTTGTAGTGTCATGTTATGGGGTCTAACATGGTGTTTATGAATGTATTGTAGTGTCATGTTAATGGGTTCTAATGGTGTTTAGAATGTTTGTGGTGTTCATGTTATATGGGGTTCTAACATGACTGTTATAAGAAGTTGTATGTATGTAATGGTTTAAATGTTGTTTAGTTTGTAGTGTCATGTTATGGGGTTTAAAATGACTGTTTAAATTTGTAGTGTCATGTTAATGGGGTTCTAACATGACTGTTTATAGAATGTTGTAGTGTCATGTTAATGGGGTTCTAACATGATGTTATAGAATGTTTGTAGTGTCGTGTTAATGGGGTTCTAACATGGCTGTTATAGAATGTTGTAGTTTCATGTTAATGGGGTTCTAACATGACTGTTATAGAATGTTGTGTGTCATGTAATGGGGGTCTAACATGACTGTTATGAATGTTGTAGTGTCATGTTAATGGGGTTCTAAACATGGATGTTATGAATGTTGTAGTGTATGTTAAATGGGTTAACATGGATGTTATAGAATGTTGTAGTTGTCATGTTAATGGGTTCTAACATGATTGTTATAGAATGTTGTGTGCTGTTAATGGGGTTCTAACTGGTGTTTATAGAATGTTGTATGTGTCATGTTAATGGGTTTCTAATGGTGCTTATAGAATGTTGTAGTGTCATGTTAATGGGGTTCTAACATGACTGTTATAGAATGTTGTAGTGTATGTTATGGGGTTCTAATGACTGTTTAGAATGTTGTAGTGTCATGTTAATGGGGTTCTACTGGCTGTTATAGAATGTTGTAGTGTCATGCTAATGGGTCTTAACATGACTGTTATAGAATGTTGTAGTGTCTGTTAATGGGGTTTAAAATGACTGTTATAGAATGTTGTAGTGTGCATGTTAATGGGGTTCTAAATGGCTGTTATAGAATGTTGTAGTGTCGATGCTAATGGGGTCTAACATGACTGTTATAGAATGTTGTAGTGTCATGTTATGGGGTCTAACATGACTGTTATAGAATGTTGTAGTGTCATGTTAATGGGGTTCTAAATGATGTTATAGAATGTTGTAGTTGTCATGTTAATGGTGTTCTAACATGACTGTTATGAATGTTGTAAGTGTATGTAATGGGGTTAACATGACTTGTTATAGAATGTTGTAGTTCATGTTAATGGGGTTTTGACTGGTTATAGAATGTTGTAGTGTCATGTAATGGGTCTAACTATGTTATAGAATGTTGTAGTGTCATGTTAATGGGGTTCTAACATGACTGTTATAGAATGTTGTTAGTGTCATGTGTAAATGTTGTGGTGCTAACATGACTGTTATAGAATGATTGTAGTGTCATGTTATGGGTTCTAACATGACTGTTATAGAATGTTTGTCGTGTCATGTTAATGGGTTTTAACAGTGATGTTATAGAATGTTTGTGTGTCATGTTAATGGGGTTCTAACATGATGTTATAGAATGTTGTAGTGTCATGTAATGGGGTTCTAACATGATGTTATAGAATGTTGTAGTGTCATGTTAATGGGTTCTAACATGCTGTATAGAATGTTGTAGTGTCATGTTAATGGGGTTTAATGACTGTTATGAATGTTTGTGTGTCATGTTAATGGGGTTTAACATGACTGTTATAGAATGTTGTAGTGTCATGTTAATGGGGTTCTAACATGCTGTTATAGAATGTTGTAGTGTCATGTTAATGGGTTCTAACATGGCTGTTATAGAATGTTGTAGTGTCATGTTAATGGGGTTCTAACATGACTGTTATAGAATGTTTGTAGTGTCATGTTAATGGGGTTCTAACATGGCTGTTATAGAATGTTGTAGTGTCATGTTAATGGGTTCTAAATGGTGTTATAGATATTGTAGTGTCATGTTAATGGGTTCTAACATTGACTGTTATAGAATGTTGTAGTGTCATGTTAATGGGGTTTAACATGGCTGTTATAGAATGTTGTAGTGTCATGTTAATGGGTTCTAACATGGCTGTTATAGAATGTTGTAGTGTCATGTTAATTGGGGTTCTAACATGCTGTTATAAGAATAGTTGTAGTGTCATGTTAATGAGGTTCTAACATGGCTGTTATAGAATGTTGTAGTGTCATGTTAATGGGGTTCTAACATGGCTTGTATAGAATGTTGTAGTGTCATGTTAATGGGGTTCTAACATGGCTGTTATAGAATGTTGTAGTGTCATGTAATGGGGTTCTAAATGGTGTTATAGAATGTTGTAGTGTCATGTTAATGGGGTTCTAACATGTGTTTATAGAATGTTGTAGTGTCATGATTAATGGGGTTTAAATGCTGTTATAGAATGTTGTAGTGTCATGTTAATGGGGTTTATAACATGGCATGTTATAGAATGTTGTAGTGTCATGTTAAGGGGTCTAAATGACTGTTATAGAATGTTGTTAGTGTATGTTAATGGGGTTCTAAATGATGTTATAGAATGTTGTAGTGTCATGTTAATGGGGTTTACATGGCTGTTATAGAATGTTGTAGGTGTCATGTTAATGGGGTTCTAACATGGTGTATATGAATGTTGTGTGTCATGTTAATGGGGTTCTAACATGCTGTTATAGAATGTTGTAGTGTCATGTTATGGGTTTCTAACATGGCTTGTTATAGAATGTTGTAGGGTCAAGTTAATGCATCATATTGCAGAAACCTCATCTCTCTAAATACATGGCTCTGGCTTCGACTAGAATGACTGACTAACTGACTGACTGGTGGAAGGAAGGGAAGTCTTCGTTCACAACTCTCATCACGGTAGTTTCAGTAGATCATTTGGTCGCTTTTCACGGCTGTTCCTGAGGAGTTGGACACTAAATGTGGTAAACATGATTGCAGTAAAACAGTATATCTGGGTTATTAGGAGTAGTTAGACAATCACTGCTCAAATGCTGCTTCTGTGATAGTAATGCTTGTTGTACCCTGTTCTCTGCAGTGACGGGATGTGAGGGACGCTTCTCCTTTCGGTTTGTAAATCTAGGCCGTGTCACATGTCGTTTGTGTTTGTGCTAATCCCTTTTCACATGCGTATGATTTTGGTCCGTCTCCCTCTTACATAGAAAACATCCTACCAGAGGATTCTAAAAATAGACACATACAAAGTTATTGTTCTTTAGAAAACAAAGATACAATTAGAACAGTCTCTCGTACGTAACGGTAATCTGCGTTTTTGTTTTGTAACAGGTACTTCAGTCATGTCATGCCAGATGGTTTGAGATCCATACTGGCCTTGTGCTTTTCAAAGGTTAATATACATGTGTGTGATAATATTATACAAAGATATGGACATTTGCCTTGCCGGTTGCACTTTCCCATAATGGTCATCGCTTATAGTTGGTCAATATTCAATTCCACTATGCAGTTTTCATATTGAATTAATTTGCTGACTTTAATACATAGTTTTCTATGTATTTCTTTCATACGGATTATAATGTATATCTTTGCTATTTATAATAAGGGCCATATGAGGACACTGAGGTACGAACCTCAATAATTATTTCAAATTAGATTTTTATTTGTTTAATTMTGTTTATTTTTTAAAACTCTTGTTTGGGGTCTGAAATTACAGTTTAGAATTAGAATAGTTGAATAGACGAGGTGACATTTTGTAACTTGGTTGTGTATCATCAGTAGTTGAAGTAAACTTGGAGTCACGCGATGATATGGTGTGTGGTCCTCCCACTACGACTCGGGAAAGCARGCAGTTTATTAGGCTGAATATTAAATAAATYATGATGAACTTCACAGGATGGTGTAAATGCAAAGTGATGATCGACTGCTGTTTGACAAATAAAAATACTCTCGCTCTTCTCCATAATAATCTCATTATGTATATTAGCCTACCCGCACTGCATCTGTGAGCTGTTGGTATTTGTATTTAACACAACCATTTTTTTTGTGACAAAACTATTGGTAGAGTTGAAAATACAATGGAAACATTAGTTTTTTTTTTAAATTCGGTACATGAAAACTTGAGCGAAAAAGGACATCTTATTAAGTGCACTATTCTATCGCTGATTTTTCATCCGTAACAAATCCATTTGGTGGGAACACACCACTGGTGTGAAAATGTGCATATTTTCTTTATGTGGATTCTAGAGTATTCGCATGAAAATCTGTCGCCAATTTGATGGAAACCTAGCTAGTGACAGTCACTCAATTAGCCTCCCGGGGCCTTGACCTCAGGGGGCCTGGACCTCCAGGGGCCATGACCTCCAGGGGTCTTGACCTCCAGGGGCGCTGACCTCCAGGGGCCTTGACCTCCAGGGCCTTGACTCCAGGGTCTTGGACCTCCAGGGGTCTTGACTCCCAGGGCCTTGACGTCTCGCAGAGGGTCCTTGAACTCCGGGGCCTGACCTCCTAGGGGTTCCAATTGATTTTATTGCTCTCCTCCGCTCAGATATCATTTAACATGGCCAAAAAATGTGTAGAATTCCTGGAAATTAGCTTAAAACCGTAAAAATGTCTCTCCACACTGCCAGTGGCAAAATGTGTCAGAATTGCAGGTCATTAATTAGCTGTAAAACTGCAACAAACAAAAAAATTCTGTAAAGCGAACGTATTTTGTTGACCTTTGTTAATAAAAATAGTTTTTTGCTGTCTGTACGCTTATTCAATTATATATTTGTAATCGCTGGGTTGCGGATAGTAGGTTTATGGGAGTTAATTGTGTCGCGGCTAATTGTTATAGCTAACAGGCTATTGTGTTTGTAGATCCACTGAGGTGAATGAAGCTCCTAACCATGTGTAACGGCTGAAGCTCATTCCTAATACAGCCTTCCATCCCCCCACCCCCCCCACCCCCATGCCGGACACCTCAAAACTCAGACCTGGCCT
>NW_019946556.1:13635-17019 GCF_002910315.2 Salvelinus sp. IW2-2015
ATTAGCCCCAATTCAATTTAAACCCTTTTGAGATTCTGGGTTAATTCGTGTAGTTTAGGTCTAGAAACAGCTTAATCTAAACTTTGGTAGTAATCATAGCTGAATTACTGACAGGGCCAGCAGGGCACATTCCCAGGGGCCCTTTTGACCTCCAGGGGGGCCTGGACCTCCAGGGGCACCTGACCTCCAGGGGGCTGACCTCCCAGGTGGGGGGGCCCTGACCTCCCAGGGGGGGGTCTTGACCTCAGGGGTCCTTGACCTCCAGGGGCTTGAACCTCCAGGGGGCCTGACCCTCCAGGGGGCTTGACCTCCAAGGGGTCCCTTTGACTCCCAGGGGCCTGAACCTCTGCAGGGGTCTTTGACTCCAGGGGCTGACCTCCGGGGCCCTGAAACCTCCAGGGGCCCTTGACTCTTCAGAGGGTCCTTGACCTCCAGGGGCCTTGACCCTCAAAGGGAGGCCTGACCTCCAGGGGTCCTTGACCTGTCCAGAAGCGGCCCTTGAACCCTCAAGAGAGGGTGACCTCCCAGAGGACTTGACCTCCAGGGGGCCTTGACCTCCAGGTGCTTGAACCTCACAGGGGTCTTGACCTCCAGGGCCTGACCTCCAGGGGGTCTTGACCTCCAGGGGGGTCCTTGACCTCCAGGGGCCCTTGAACCTCCCAGGGGGCCCTGAACCTCCAGGGTCTTGACCTCCAAGGGGGCCTGACCTCCAGGGGACTGGACCTCCAGGGGCCTTGACCTCAGGGGGCCTGACCCTCACAAGGGGCCTGACCTCCAGGGGTCTTGACCCCCAGGGGCGCATGGCACTCCAGGGGCCTTGACACTCCAGGGCCCTTGACCTCCAGGGGGTCTTGGACCTCCAGGGGGTCTTGACCTCACCAGGGCTTGACTCTCAGAGGGGTCCTTGAACCGGGGCCGACCTCCAGGGGTTCCAATTGATTTTTTGTCTCCCTCGCTCAGATATCACTTTAACATGGCACAAAAATGTGTAGAATTCCTGGAAATTAAGCTTAAAACCGTAAAAAATGTCTCTCCCCCCGCATCGGGTTGCAAAGTGTCGTTTAGAATTGCAGGGTAATTAATTAGCTGTAAAACTGCAACAAACTAAAAAAATTCCGTAAAAGCTGAACCGTATTTTGTTGACCTTTTGTTAATAAAAATAGTTTTTTGCCGTGTCTGTAGTACGTTATTATCAAGATTAATGATAGATTTTTAAAATCGACGGCTCTGTTTACAATAACTACATTTTTTATAGATTAATTAAGTCAATATCTTAAATTAGCACGTTAGTGTTGAATCACATTGGGCCTCCAAATTTAAATTATAATTCAATTTATAGTAACTTTCTAGGTAARAATCTTAGAAAGACTAACATGTTTGCATATGAAATACAAAACTATCACAATAACAGCTGGTTGACTTTCTTATTTCTGTTGACAAACAAATTAAAATAAAAAATAAAATAAATAAAATAAAAAATWAATGGAAAATAAATGAAAAGTAAATTGTAATCAGGTTGGTCACGTTTCCCCTGGAGGTAGGTAATTAGAAATCAGACATGGAAGTTCTTWACTGCGTCCCAAATGGCACCCTATTCCCTATGTAGTGCACTACTTTTAACCAGGGCCTATATTGGGTAGTAGTCCATATGGGCCAAAAGTAGTGCACTATATATAGAATAGGGTTCCARTTGGGATGCAWCCCTTGGTTGTGCTTCACCTTGATTACGTTGTTTTCTGCAAAGAGTTGGCGCCTCGGAGACAGGCTGAATGGCACAGGGTTTAGATGTAAGCCTCTTCAGTGGCTACTGCCGGTGTCTGCTCAGGGCCGTTCTCCTGACGCTCTCCTTTCACCATTATCGGGGGTTGGATCATTATCCGCAGACGCTGCAATGTGCGAGAGAACGATACATTCAACAACAAAAAATACGTCAGACCTGCTGCGCTGACATCTTTAGGCTGTAAGTTTACAACATTACCATGCTATATGCAGATGCTGTGAGGAAATGATATGTTACGCATCTTTCTGCTTTCACATTGCTGTGTATTACATTGTATCATGCACTAGATAGCTCGCTGGCGTCAGTGTCTGTAAGAGCAAGCCTTTCCGCCTGGTGCTTGGCACACACTAACCAAGGAATTGATTGCTACAATTTAAGCAATCAAGACTGCACTGACTGACACAAAGGGGCGGACAGCTGCTCATCTCGTTGCCATTGACGACCGCAGCGCTCCATCCTTGACAACACCAGAACCAGCAATTACTGTTCCTTTCATTGCAAGCTGCAGCTCAACAGACGTAGCGGCATGGGACAGACCAGCCTCACACTCTTTACTCTGACCTTCTCAACAGACGTAGCGTCATGGGACAGACCAGCCTCACACTCTTTACTCTGACCTTCTCAACAGACGTAGCGTCATGGGACCGACCAGCCTCACACTCTTTTCTCTGACCTTCTCAACAGACGTAGCGTCATGGGACAGGACCAGTGCCTCACACTCTTTACTCTGACCTCACGAGCGTAGCGCAGTGGGACCGACCAAGCCTCACACTGCTTTTCTCTGACCTGTGACAAGACGTAGCGTCAGGGGACCGACCAGCCCTCACACTCTGATTCAGTTCTATCGACCGATTGCTCAACAGAACGTAAGCGTCATGGAATCCGAACCAGCCCTCACACTCTTTGCTCTGACTCTCACGAGAACGTAGCGTCACTGGGACAGACCAGCCTCACACTCTTCTCTAGTGACCTTCTCAACCAGGCGTAGCGTCAATGGGAAGCGGACGCAGCGTCGCCACGAACTTTGTTCTGACCTCTCACAGACGTAGCCGTCATGGACGACGCAGCTCACACTCTTTTCTCGTACCTTCTAACCAGGACGCTAGCGTCATGGGACCCGACCAAGCCTCACGACTCATTTTCTGCTGACCTTTCTCGGATCAGACGGTAGCTGCATGGGACCGACCCCGCCTCACCACTCTTTTCTGTGACCTTCTCAACAGACGTAGCCGCATGGACAGACCGAGCCCTACACTCTTTTCTGTGACCTTTCAACTGAACGTCTTACATAACTTGACTGAAACCTGCAGTTCTCTTTCTCTCATTAGATCTCATACCTAAACTAGCAGCCTACTGTAGTCTATTAAAACGAATTAGGTTAGCAATGATCACTTTCAACTTATTATTACTCTCTCTCGTCTCTCTCGATGTCTCGTCTCTCTCATCTTCTCTCATCTCGCTCTCTCTCTACTCTCTCGGTTCTCTCCGTCTCGTTCTCTCTCCGTCTCTCTCCCTGCTCTCTCTCGAGTCTCTTCGTCGTCGAGTCTCTCTCTCTCTCGCGATCGCAAGTTCTATGTAGGTCTTATCGACTAATGTCTTAAGCG
>NW_019946556.1:17044-29730 GCF_002910315.2 Salvelinus sp. IW2-2015
AAAGCAACCTTCCGCCTGTGCTTCGGCACACACTAACAAGAATTGATTGCTACAATTTAAGCAAATCAAGACTGCACTGACTGAGCACAAGGGCGGACAGGACTTGCTCATCTCTGCCATTGGATCGACCGCCAGCGCTCCACTCCTTGACAACACCCAAACCAGCAAGTTACTGTGTCCTTTCATTTGCAAGACTGGCAGCTCGATACGACGTAGCCGGCAGTGGGACAGGACCAGAGAGCCTACACACCTTTTCTGGACCGTTCTCACAGACGTAGCCTCAGGTGGGCGACAGACCAGGGCCTCACACTCTTTCTGCTACACTTCGCTCAACAGAAGATAAGCGTCATGGAGAGCGCTAGCCGTCACACACTCTTGTTCGTCTGACCTTCTCAACAGACATGTAGCGTCATGGACCAGACCAGTGCCTCACACGTCTTGTGCTCTGACCTCAGAAAGCGTGAGCTGGCAGTCGGGACCAAGACCAAGCCTCACACTCTGTTACTATGACCTTCTCAACAGACGTACGCGCAGGGAGCCGAGCCAGCCTCACAGCGTCTTTTCTCTAACCTCAACAACGTAGTGTCATGCGGAAAAACCGACCAGCCATCACAAACTCTTTCCTCCTGACCTCAGACAGACGTAGCCGCATCGTGAAACCGGACGACCGAGCCTCACACTCTTTCCTCTACCGACTCGAACACAGACGTAAGCCCAGAGACCGACCAGCCTCACACCTTTTTCTGACCTGTCACAGAGCGTAGCGTCAATGGGACCGACCAGCCTCACACTCTTTTCTGTGACCTCACAGACGTAGCGTCAGGGACACGACCAGCCTCACTACTCTTTCTCTGACCTTCTCAACAGACGAGCGTCATGGACCAGACGAGCCCACACTCTTTGTCGTTTGACCTTTCCAACATGAAGCGTCTACATGGAAATGACCTGAACACCACACTCGTTTCTCTGACCTCACAGACGAGCGCCATGGACCGACCAGCCTCACACTCTTTTCTCTGACCTCGGACAAGACGTAGCGTCATGGGGACCGACCAGCCCTCACACTCTTATTCAGTCATGACCTTCTCAAACAGAACGTAGCTTCATGGAAATCCGCACCAGCCTCACACTCTATTCTCTGACCTCGACGAGGAACGTAGCCGTCACTGGGACGACCAGGCCTCACACTCTTCCTCTGACCTTCATCAACCGCGTAGCGTCATGGGAACCCGACCAGCTCACACTTTTTCTTGACCATCGACAGACGTAGCCGTCATGGACCGACCAGCTCACACTCTTTTCTCTGACCTTCTCAACAGACGTAGCGCAGGGACCCGACCAGCCTCACACTCATTTTCTCTGACCCCTCGACAGACGTAGCTCATGGGGACCGACCAGCCTCACACTCTTTTCTGTGACCTTCTCAACAGACGTAGCGTCATGGGACAGACCAGCCTCACACTCTTTTCTGTGACCTTTTCAACTGAACGTCTTACATAAATTGACTGAAAACCTGCAGTTCTCTTTCTCTCATTAGATCTCATACCTAAACTACAGCCTACTGTAGTCTATTAAAACTAATTTACGTTAGCAATGATCACTTTCAACTTATTATTATCTCTCTCTCTCTCTCTCTCTCTCTCTCTCTCTCTCTCTCTTTCTCTCTCTGTCCATCTCCAAGTCTATGTAGGTCTATGACTAATGTCTTACAACAAAATACATTATCGGCGACATTTGCTGTCCTCCAACTTTTCTATTCGAATTTCTGTGAGAACCAACGATTATTTATGCGGATTAATATAAAAACAGTAATCGCCAAGAGCAATATTCCAAACAAATTTTGGATTAAGTGCCATCCCATCTATTTAAAATTGTACAAAACCCCACAGCCTGTGACAAACTCTCTGCTGCAGGCAGATCTCTTTCTGAGACACATGCTATGGTTATCTTGGGAAGAGTTGGGAGTTGTTGAACATAAAATGGTCGCCTTTAAGGTCGACTCTGTATACACGGTATGTGAGGAGAGCCCTTGAATTGCCAGGATAGTTAGTTTGATTCCCGGGACTACCCATGAGTAAAACATTTAGTCACGCATGACTGTAAGTCACTTTGGATAAAAGTGTCTGCTAAATGAGATATACATATACACTCCTTCAGGAAGTTTTCACACCCCTTGAATTTTAACTCATGTTGTTGTTACAGCCTGAATTTAAAATGGATTACATTTAGATTTTGTTTCACTGGCCTACCCACAATGCCCCATAATGTCCAAGCGAAATTATGTTTTTAGACATATTGGGTAAAAGAAAAAGCAGACATTGAATATTCCTTTCAGCATGGTGAAGTTATTAATTACACGTTTGATGGTGTATCAATACACCCAGTCACTACAAAGATACAGGCGTCCTTCCTAACTCAGTTGCAGGAGAGGAAGGAAACCACTCAGGGATTTCACTATGAGGCCAATGGTGACTTTCAAACAGTGACAGAGTTTAATGGCTGTGACAGGATAGGGTGGATCAACAACATTATAGTTACTCCACAATACTAACCTAAATGACAGAGTGAAAAGAAGGAAGCCTATACAGAATTTAAATATTCTAAACATGCATCCTGTTTGCAACAAGGCACTAAAAACTGCTGCAAAACATGTGGCAAAGAAATGAACTTTATGTCCTGAAAACAAAGTGTTATGTTTGGAGCAACACATTACTGGCTGCATCATGTTATGGGTATGCTTGTCATTGGCAAGGACTAGGGAGATTTTTTTTAGAATTAAAAGAAACGGAGCTAAGCACAGGCAAAATTCTAATGGAAAATCTAGTTCAGTCCGCTTTCCAACAGACACTGGGAGACAAATTCCCCTTTCAGCAGAACAATAACCTTAAACACAAGGCCAAATACACACTTGAGTTGCTTAACAAGACAAAATTGAATGTTCCTGAGTGGCCTAGTTACAGTTTTGACTTAAACCGGCTTGAAAATCTATGGCAAGACTTGAAAATGGCTGTCTAGCAATGATCAATAACCAACTTGACAGAGCTTGAAGAATTTCTAAAAGAATAATGTGCAAATCCTGTACAATCCAGGTGTGTAAAGCTCTTAGAGACATACCCAGAAAGACTCACAGCTGTAATCACTGCCAAAGGTGTTTCTAACAAGTGTTGACTCAAGGGTGTGAGAACTTAAGTAATCAAGATATATTAGTGTTTTATTTTTCAGAAATGTTTCTTCCACTTTGACATTACAGAGTATTTTGTGTAGATCGTTGACCCCCCCCCAAAAAAAATACAATTTAATCAATTTTAATCCAACCTTGAAACACAACAAAATGTGTCAAAAGCCAAGCGGTGTGACTTTCTGAAGGCAGCTGAGGAAGACAGAAGGTGATGTGTTACCTCTTTGTAATCCCCCTTGAGGCTGAGGAACATGTAGACCATGTATCCAGGTATCAGGAGCATAGAGGATAGGGCCATGCACCAGCCCACTCCTTGGCCCCAGGCAGGGAACACATAGTTGTTCATAGTGAGAGGAACCATCTGGACAGCACTGAACAGGAACACTCCCTGGAAGACAGAAGACAACATAATCAACCCACAATGGGAAAATAAGCCTTAGGGATCAATTGTGTTTTTCATCCTGGATAATGTTTRTAAATGTATGTAATGTTTGTATCTGGCTGGAACGGACTACTACTTTCCATTGTCTAAAACATGTGATCAATTAATCAATCAAAGTCCCCTTGTTACATCACAGACACCAAGGATGAAGGAATATGGAGGGTTATTAATGCCAAAAATATGTTGTATAATTTGGTTTTACAGTTCATATACATAKATTGAGAGTTCATATCTCTATACGTTGTGGTAGASAATTGAATGCTTTACATTGATTTGTAAATTAACATAAATACAAAGTGTTATGTTTGGGGCAAATTCAACACAACACATTACTGGCTGCATCATGTTATGGGTATGCTTGTCATTAGGGAATTCCTGTACTCCTGTTCACCCATGACTGCGTGGCCACGCACGCTTCTAACTCAATCATCAAGTTTGCAGACGACACAACAGTAGTAGGCTTGATTACCAACAATGARGAGACAGCCTACAGGGAGGAGGTGAGGGCTCTGGAGGTGTGGTGTCAGGAAAATAACCTCCCACTCAACGTCAACAAACCAAAGGAGCTGATTGTGGACTTCAGGAAACAGCGGAGGGAGCACCCCCATATCCACATCGACTTTCAGTAGAAAGGCGGGACCACAGTAGAGAAGTGGAGAAGGTGGAAAGCTTCAAGTTCCTCAGAATATACATCACTGACAAACTGAAATGGTCCACCCATACAGACAGCCTCAGAAGGCTGAAGAATTTGGCTTGGTACCTAAAAACCTCACAAACTTTTACAGATTCAAAATTGAGAGCATCCTGTCGGGCTGTYTCKCKYCCTGGTACGGCAACTGCACCACCCGCAACCGCAGGGCTCTCCAGAGGGTGGTGCGGTTTGCCCACTGGGGGCAAACTACCTGCCTTCCAGTACACCTATAGCACGTGATGTCAAAGGAAGACCAAAGAGATCATCAAGGACAACAACCACCCGAGCCACTACCTATTCACCCCACMATCATCCAGAAGGRGAGGTCAGTAKAGGTGCATTAAAGCTGGGACAGGAAAACTGAAAAACAGCTTCTATCTCAWGGCCATCAGACTGTTAAATAGCCATCACTAGCACATTAAAGGCTGCTGTCCTATATACATAGACTTGAAATCACTGGCCACTTTAATCATGTTTACATATTTTGCATTACTCATCTCATATGTATATACTGTATTCTATTCTATTCAACTGTATCTCAGTCTATGTATTACTCATCTCATATGTATATACTGTATTCTATTCTATTCAACTGTATCTTAGTCTATGTATTACTCATCTCATATGTATATACTGTATTCTATACTATTCAACTGTATCTTAGTCTATGTATTACTCATCTCATATGTATATACTGTATTCTATTTCTATTCGATTCACTGTGATCTCAGTCCTATGCCGCATCTGACTGGTTTTCGTTCATATATTTATATATTCTTAATTCCATTTCCTGTCACGACTTCTGCGAGTCCGTTTCCTCTCCTTTTGTCGGGCGGTGGTCGGCGTCGAATTCACCGGGCGTCTACGCCATCCGCCGATCCATTTTTCATTTCCATTTGTTTGTATCTTGTTTTCAACACACACCTGGTTTTTCAATTCCTATTACTGGTTGTTACTATTTTCCTTGTTTTCCCCCACTTGTCCTTGTCGGTGTTTATTGTCATACTCTATGTGGTTACTAGGTGCCTACGGGTTTTTGTTTACACTCATTGTGTTTGTTGTTTTGTACGTTCCGTAGTTTTTTATCTAATTAAACTGCTTCTCGTGTCAATTCACAAAGTACTCCTTGCTCTCCTGCGTTTGCTTCACCCTTAGAAACTTCCTTTACTTAGATTTACAGTCTTGTATGCTGTGATTGCGTGAATTGCTATACAGATATTACTTGTTAAATAGTTCTGGCGCTGTTGGAGCTACGAACACAATGCATTCGACTACACCGTCAATGAAACCTGCTAAACAGTGTATTGAACAATAACACCTGCTACACGTGTTTAAACCATACCCTGCAACTTACACGTGTATGTGAACAAATAAAACTTGGCTAACAACGTGTATGTGAACAATAACACCTGCTAACCACTGTATGTTGAACAATAACACCTGCTAACCACGTCGTATGTGAACAATAACACTGCTAACCAACGTGTATGTTGGAACATAACACCTGCTAACCACGTGTATGTGAACAATAACCTGCTAACCACGTGTCTGTAACAATAACACTGCCTACCACTGTATGGTGACCAATACACCTGCTAACCACGTGTTGTGAACAATAACACCTGCTAACCACGTGTATGTGAAAATAACACCTGCAACCACGTGTATGTGACATAACCTGCTAGACGTGTATGTAACAATAACACCTGCTAACACGTGTATGCACAATAACATTTCTTCTATTTGATGTTTAATGGTGAGACTTTTGAAGACAAGAAAGGGAGCAGATATACCTATAGGAGAGAAGAAAAAAGAGAGAGTACTTTATCGCCAACGATGAGAGGAGTGAACACGACCAGCACAGCTCCCACAGGCAGGGCCTAAAGCCGATCATCTCCTCAATGTTGGCAAGGAACTTATCAGCACCTGCAACACAAGACAGGACATTGTAGGTCAAAGGTCCTGTGATGGAAGACAAGTACCTGCACTCATTGGAAGCAGATTTGGAATTTGGTATGAGCTGCCCAACACCCAAACCTTTTACATAGACTATTACATTGAGCAGGCCCCAACATCTTTGTACATCAGTCAAGTTAGCGATGTCACCATAGCTCTAACAGGAAGTGATGTAACTGACTCCCTGACTCACCGTAGAACCAGGATATGGAGACGCACTCGAAGAATACCAGGAAGAGCAGGCACATGCCGCTGGCAGAGTAGTAGTCAAACAGCTTGAACACATACAGCCCACCCTGTTGGACGAGAGGAGAACGGAGAAAGAGTGTTTGGACACAGGTTCCCAAGTGTAGAGAGAGAGGCCGAACGAGACCAGCAAGACGGGGAGTCATGGGGGGGGTATAGAGGACAGGAGATAGAACAACTGAGATGTGATGTAGCCTATTAAACTGGTGACGTGGAATAATGTGAAGGGATGAGAGCACCAGTGGTGGTAGCTGGTGGAGGGTTACTGATCCTGTCTGTCTCCCTGGGAAAGTTCAGGGCTCTGGAGCCCAGCGCTAGTGAAGGGTGGAGGGAGATGCAACGCTAGACTGGTACTGCAGAGCCGAGGTGAACAACTGATTAGGCCGATTGTTTCAATCCAAGAGGGATGCAAGACATGAATCTCCAGTGACAGATGTGATAATGTTGTGAAAAGCGGTGCAGTAGGGTAGAGAGTGGTGGGTAGTGTTCCATACAAGCATAGGACTGGAGGGGGTGACTGGGAGCATTCAGTGATGCTGTCTCAGTGGCCACGCTACATCAGTACAGGTTTAGGAGGAGAAGTATTGACCTCAGAGTTTGGGATGTGGAGCTGGAGAAGACATCATCGTTTTCCCTGGTTTGATCCTGTGAAAGAGTCCAGGGCTGGGGGAGGGGGCGGTCGAGGAGTTAGGATGAAGCGGTAGACTGACTAAATAACATCAACTGATCAGATACAGGGATGTCAACACAGCCTGTAAAGAAATTATACTGCATATATWAGCATCTGGGACAGAGTAGGAGGCAGTTCACTATGGGCACGCGATTCATCCAAAGTGAAAATGCTGCCCCCTATCCCAAACAGGTTAACGGTTCGATGTTAATAAGGGACTTAAAGGTTCGATGTTTATGATCTYATTGTCACCAGTCGTAAAAGCCTACACCTAGTCGTAACAGACAGACATAGTAGATGAAGATAGTGTATGTAAGTACGTATCGGTAGACCCTAACGAAGCAGATCTAGTTAACTACACTGTCATTACATCATAATACAACAATACAACTAATACAACAATACAACCCAGTTACAATTTTTTTCAAATTCAAAAATTTTTTCAAACATTTCGATATCCGGGGGGGGGGAGAAGAAAAAGAAGAAAAAATCAAAAAAAAGGAGAAAGAAAACCAAAAAACCACAAAAAGATAAGAAAAAAACAGAAGAAAAGAAACAAAGTAGAAAAAAAACATAATCAACCAAGATTACTTCCAAGTCAAAGATAAAAAAGGGATAGGAAAAAAAAAAAAAAAAAAAAAAAAATTATTGTTTAGGACTACCTCCACACAGTCTGAAGTTGGAGTTTTATCGTTGGGTCGGGTAGCAGCCACAATTCTCTCCAAGGACGGACCTAATGATAGGCTACCACATTCATCTGTTACAAACAATAGTATGGCTAAAGCTTATATAAACACCCATGGGATGGGGACCCTACGCGGCTTTGTCAAATATGACACGCTCCCAGGAAGGAGACGGAGCGGCTGCAGCCGTATCCAGCCTAGAGATGGAACCGTACTTGTGTTTCATCCTGTACCGTAAATACACCTCGACGAAAATAACAAGAAACAAGAACAATAAAGCGCTCATGCTGGGAATCGACAGTCAGGTGAGGAAAACAACAGCCTATTGTTATCTGTTCGTTGTTGTTTGGTTGTATTTATGATGTTGATTGGTGTTGTTGTATGTGTGTTATGTGTTTTTATTGTTGTGGTTTGTGGTTTTATTGTGTTAATTGATTTTGTGTTAATATGTTATGTTGTGATATTGATATGATTGTGTTTGTGTATTTTGTGTTATTGTGTGATGTAATGATTAATCAGTATTGTTGTGTTGGTGTGAATAGTTATGTGTTGTTATGTGGAGTTTGTGTATGTTGTTGTGTTGTGTTTGTGAGTGTGTTCTGTGGTGTTTGTTGCGTGTTGTGTTCGGTGTTGTTTGTGTACTTGTTGTCGAGTTTTGTCTTGTTGAGTGTGTTGTGTGTCTAATGTTGTTTTTTTGTACTATGCATTGTTGTGTTGTGTTTGTGTGTGTTTTTGTATGTGTAGTTGTGTTGTGGGTGTTGTTGTGTTGTGTTCCTGTGTTGTGTTTGTTGTATTTGTCTAGTTGTTGTCTTGTTGAGTTGTTGGTGTGTGTGATGTTGTTTTTGTTATTTGCCATTGTTGTGCTTGTGTTTTGCTTGCAGTTAGGACAGATTAATGTAGAGTATCATCTAATGCCGTGCTTGACTTCGGATGAGTTGCGTGATGAAAATAATAATAATAATAAAATAAATAATAATAGGTCAAGAATGCCGGTGCAGGAAGTACGAGTTTAACATCGCAACCCACTGATCTACTCTATCAACCCTAGTGAGTGTTCAACTGTTGTCTTGTATATATTTATAATCCTGTGTTGTATAGATAATTAATAATGTGTTGCGCTAGTATATTATATAATGTGTTGCTAATTAGCTCTTACTATTAATGTTTCTTATGTATCTATATAATGTGATCTGCGATAGTATTATATTAATTCGAACTGTGCTTGTATAGTATATATAATGTGTCTGTCGATATATATATATATGTGTGCTTATAAGTCATACTATATAATGTGTGATACAGCATTAATAAGGTGGATGTAGTATCTATATGATGTGTTTATATATCACTTATTACCTGTGCTTGATAGGTGATATATGTGTAATAGATTATATAATGTGTTGTATAGTATTAGTATCAATGTGTTGGTATAGATATTATATAATGTGTTGTATATTATATATTAATGTGTTGTATAAGTAGTCTATATACTGTGGAGTATAGTATCATACTCTTTTTGTATAGGTATTGACTTATACCTGTGGTTGTATTAGTATTATATAGTCTGTATTAATGTTTATATAATGTGTGTATAGTATATACTGTCGGTATATATTAAATGTGTTGTATAGTTATATATATAAATGGTGCTCTTATATGATATTATAATGTATTGTATTAGCTATTTAAGCAATAACTGTGTATGCGTATTCTAGTATTATGCTAGTGGTTGATATAGTATTATAAATGTTTATTGCTATAGGATATGATCATTGAAGTGTGTGTATAGTATATTATACTATGTTTGTATAAGATTATATAATGTGTTGTATAGAGTTATAAATAATGTGTGGTATAATATTATATAATGGGTTGTTAATAGTATTATATAAATGTGTGTTTATATTAGAACATGTATTGATGTATGATATCAAGGTGTGCGTATTAGTACTTATTATAATGTGGGTGTATAATAGACATGTACCTCGTGAGAGTAATCATCTTATACATAATGGATTGTATAGTATTATATAATTTTGATATAGCAATTAATACATGTGTTGTAAGTATATATAAATTGTTGTTGTAGAGTATTATTTACTTTTGCTGTATAGTAGTGTGTACTGTGGAGGTCAGTATCCTATATAATGTCATTTTCTACTTCATTTAGTTTGGGCCTGGAGAGGAATGATGAAGATTTTCTAATACCCGACGGAGCGTAATTCCACCATTCAGGTACAGGTTCCAAGATAGCTGGCCGCTAGCCTAATGTACCCACATCTATAACATGACACTGTGGCTGACGTGTTAATTGAGGACCGTCCCGGACTGGACACCAATTAACATGAGGAAACACCTGGACTGGAACACAACCAGGTTTATTCTACTATTCTACCTAGCAACAGTTAAAATTTGAGCCACTGAGTTCCCTTCACGCGGATAATTGATCTGAGAGCACCTTTACAGACTCGGGAGAGTGGGCGGCCTTGATTCCTTAATATGTTGTACGTTCTGCTGTCAGTTCTGCACGGATGGAGGCTCATCACTCAGTCTGGGGATGAGTTCCCCAGGCTCTGCAGCGGAGAAGTAGAACTCTTCATCTCGCTGCCGTCTGCCTGTCTCGTATATCATCCTGCCTGCCAACAGCACACAGTACAGGAAGCACACACAACATCATCACAGTCCAGTCCAGCTCCAGTCACATCTATCCAGTCCAGTCCTGTCGACATCTAGTCCAGTTCCGGTCACATCTAGATCGCAGTCCTGTTACATATCCGTCCAGTCAATAGTCCTAGTCAGCATCTGTCCAGTCCGTGTTCACATTAGTCCAGTCCGGTCACAGTCTAGTCCAGTCGTGGTCACATCTCAGTCAGTCCGTCCAATCTAGTCCATTCCAGCGTCACATCGACGGTCCAAGTCCCATCTAGTCATGTCAGTCCGGTCAGTACACTAGGTCAGTCCAGTCCGAGTCACATTGGTGTGACAGTGTCCGTCTTAGTCGTCGCGGTCACATCAGTCAGGTCCAGTCCGGACACATTAGTCCAGTCCAAGTCCGGTCACTCTATCCAGATCCAGTCGGTCACATTCTAGTCCGTCCAGTCCGGTCCACATCTAGTCCAGTCCTCGTCACATCTTATTGTCCATAGGTCCATCCGGTCACATTGTCATCAGTCGGTCAATATCAATCCGTACGTCACTCTAGTTCGGTCACATACTAGTCCATATCCGGTCCACATTTAGCCGTTCACATTAGTCCATCGAGTCCGGCACATCTAGGTCCAGTCTGGTCACATCTAGCGTCAGTCCGGTCACATTTAGTCGAGTCCAGTCGGTACACAGATCTAGTCAGTCTGGTAATTTAGTCCGCGTCAACATTTAGGTGCCAGTCAGTCGGTCACATCTAGTCAGTCCAGTCGTACATCAGTCAGTCCAGTCTGGTCACATTCTAGTCAGATCAGTCCGGAGTCCATCTACGTCCAGTCCATCGTACCTAGTCGTCCAGTCTGGTCACCATCTAGTCCAGTCCAGTTCGGTCCATCTATATCAGTCAGATCCGGTCACATCTAGTCCAGTCCAATGGTTGGATCTAACATTCAGTCGGCAGGATCTGAAAGATCTAGTCAGGTCTGGTCCACTAGTCGCAGTCGTCGGTCACATCTAGCGGATCCATCCAGTCCGGTCACCATCTAGTCCAGTTCGTCCGGCATTAGTCCAGTCTAGTGTCAATTGAGTGGAGGCCGCTTGTCACAGTGCCTGCGGATTAGACCGCAGAATTTAAGGCATTTGGAGGCACAGTCAGAAAGTGAACGTTATGATTATTCGCCAGATTACATGTTAGGCAATAAAAGCAGTATCTTTCATTGAGAAATCAGAGCCGCGTGCGTGTAGAAGTGTCCGATCCGTGTGAGGGGGTCCAATCCGTGCTGAAAAGGGTCATCCGTGTGAAGAGGTCCGGTCCCAATCCACGGTGAAGGTCCAATCGTGTGAAAGGGGTCCAATCCGTGTGAAAAGGGTCCAATCGGTGGAAAAGGGTCCTAAAAGTCAACTGTGTGAAGGGGTCCAATCCGTCGTGAAGAGAGTCCAATCCGGTAGGCCACCCGTGTGAAAGAGGGTTCCAATCTGTAAAGGCATCGTGTGAGGGGGCCATAAGGTGAAAGGTCCATACTCCGTTGTGAAGAGGGTCTCTTGAATCCGTGTGAAGAAGTGGGTCAATCCGTGTGAAGGTACATTCCGTGTGAAAAGGTCAATACCGTGTGAAGAGGGTCAATCCGTGTGGAAGAGGGTCCAATCACGTGTGAAGGCACGTGGTTCCGAACGGTATCCAATCCGTGTGGAAGGGCGTACAATCCGTGTGAAGGGGTCCAAATCCGTGTGAAAAGGGTCAATCCGTGTGAATGGGTACTACCGTGTGAGGGACAAAGGTCCGTCGTAAGAGGGTCCAATCCGTCTTGAAGAGGGTCCATCCTGTGTGAAGGGGTGCAATCGGTTGAAGCGGTCCCCATCCCGTGTGAAAAGGGTCCATCCGTGTGAAGGGTCCAATGCGTGTGAAGGGTCGCAGATCCGTGGAAAAGGGTCAAATCGCGTGAGGGGGTCCAATCGTGTGAAGGGGTCCAATCTGTGAAGGCGGGAATGTCAACTCCGTGTGAAAGGGGTCAATCCGTGTGAGGGGTCAATGTGTGTTCTCGATGCCCCATGCGTCGCAGAGTCTATAGGACTGAGATGACAGTGCACTTAGACCGCTGCGCCATCAGGAGACCAAAATATAGGAGAGAATTAGCAAAAAAAGTGCTCGAGTCATGTTGCGCTATCAACCATGACGG
>NW_019946557.1:0-1191 GCF_002910315.2 Salvelinus sp. IW2-2015
GTTAATGAGCCATATCTCTTTATTGTCCAATAACATATTTAAAAGACCCCATCTACCTTGAGGATCTGGTTGGACAATTTGGACATTCAGATCAAATGTACTGTTCATTAATCTTCATCACCCCTTTTGAGTGTCTTTGCAAGAAATAAATATATTTCGCCCCCCCAGGCCTTTTTCCACAAAACTTTATCTAAAATTGTTGAATGAGTTTCCTGTAAACAATATATATTATATTCCTTCTCTTTTAGCCAGGTAAATACTGACTGTCTTTTCTTATTATCTGCTAAGTCATTACAATTATAACTGGCTATACTTATTTCACCACTTATCATAATGAGATACTTTTAAATTATATTTATCACAATATATCWTTGTAAACGTACCATTAAAAAGTACCATAGTGAATGAGTGTCCATATACAGTTGAAGTCGGAAGTTTACATACACTTGGGTTGGAGTCATCCTTGGGAGCAATTTCCAAACGCCTGAAGGTACCACGTACATCTGTGCAAACAATAGTACGCAAGTATAAACACCATGGGACCACGCAGCCGTCATCCCGCTCAGGAAGGAGACGCGTTCTGTCTCCTAGTGTCACGTTCCTGACCTTATTTCCTTTGTTCAGTCTTTGTTTAGTTGGTCAGGACGTGAGCTGGGTGGGCATTCTATGTTATGTGTTTCTATGTTTGGTTTAGGGTTGTCAACTAGCCTGATATGGTTCTCAATCAGAGGCAGGTGTTTTACGTTGTCTCTGATTGGGAACCATATTTAGGTAGGCTGTTGTCACTGTTTGTTTGTGGGTGATTGTTCCTGTTCGTTGCGTTCTTTGTTTTATTAGGTTCACATGTTCAGGACTGTAGCGTCGTTGGTTTCGTTTTGTTTATTGTTTTTGTTCATCTAGAAAAGTATTCAAATAAATATGGATACATACCATGCTGCATATTGGTCTGATCCTTGCTCCTCCTCAGACGAGGAGGATTACGACGATCGTTACTCCTAGAGATGAACGTATTTTGGTGCGAAAAGTGCAAATCAATCCCAGAACAACAGCAAAGGACCTTGTGAAGATGCTGGAGGAAACAGGTACAAAAGTATCTATATCCACAGTAAAACGAGTCCTATATCGACATAACCTGAAAGGCAGCTCAGCAAGGAAGAAGCCACTGCTCCAAAACTGCCATAAAAAAAGCCA
>NW_019946557.1:1216-8313 GCF_002910315.2 Salvelinus sp. IW2-2015
CCATGTATATCTCACCTAGGTCAGGAAATTAAACTCCTCCATGTATATCTCACTAGGTCAGGATATTAAACCTCCGCCATGTATATCTCACTAGGTCAGGATATTAAACCCCTCCATGTATATCTTCACTAGGTCAGGAGATTTAAACCCCTCATGTATATCTCACTAGGCAGGGTATTAAACCTCCTCCATAATATCTCACTAGGTCAGGATATTAAACCTCCACCATGTATATCTCACTAGGTCAGGATATCACTCCATGTATATCTCACTAGGTCAGGATATTAAACCTCCCATGTATATCTCACTAGGTCAGGATATTAAACTCACCTCATGTAAAACTCACTAGTCAGGATATTAAACCTCCATGTATATCTCACTAGTCAGGATATTAAACCTCCATGTATATCTCACTAGGTCAGGTATTAAACCTCCTCCATGTGATCTCACTAGGTCATGATATTAAACCTCCTCCATTATATCTCACTAGTCAGGATATAACCTCCTCCATGTATATCCACTAGGTCAGGATATTAAACCTCCTCCATGTATATCTCACTAGGTCAGGATATTAAACCTCCTCCATGTATATCTCACTAGGTCAGGATATTAAACCTCTCCATGTATATCTCATTAGGTTAGGATATTAAACCTCCTCCATGTATATTCACTAGTCAGGTATTAAACCTCTCCATGTATATCTCACTAGGTCAGGATATTAAATCTCCTCCATGTATATCTCACTAGGTCAGGTATTAAACCTCCATGTATATCTCACTAGGTCAGGATATTAAACCTCCTCCATGTATATCTCACTAGGTCAGGATATTAAACCTCCTCCATGTATATCTCACTAGGTCAGGATATAAACCTCCATGTATATCTCACTAGGTCAGGATATTAAACCTCCTCCATGTATATTCTCCATAGGTCAGGTATTAAACCTCCTCCATGTATATCTCACTAGGTCAGGATATTAAACCTCCTCCATGTATATCTCACTAAGTCAGGATATTAAACCTCCTCCATGTATATCTCACTAGGTCAGGATATAAACCTCCATGTATATCTCACTAGGTCAGGATATTTAAGCCTCCATATATCCACTATATCCATGATATTCGTGACTTCTTTAAGTGCATGAGGGTGATAGTTTGTAGTGTGATTTTTCTTTACAGTCCATGAAGGTATTTCTAAAACAGTATTATAATTCCCACCATAATAATATAGTATTGTATTGCTTGCAGGGTTGATAAATTATTATATATATATATTTTCAAAGAAGCGTGGATCATCATTATTTGGGCCGTATATGTTAATGAGCCATATCTCTTTATTGTCCAATAACATATTTAAAAGACCCCATCTACCTTGAGGATCTGGTTGGACAATTTGGACATTCAGATCAAATGTACTGTTCATTAATCTTCATCACCCCTTTGAGTGTCTTTGCAAGAAATAAATATATTTCGCCCCCCCAGGCCTTTTTCCACAAAACTTTATCTAAAATTGTTGAATGAGTTTCCTGTAAACAATATATATTATATTCCTCTCTTTTAGCCAGGTAATACTGACTGTCTTTTCTTATTATCTGCTAAGTCATTACAATTATAACTGGCTATACTTATTTCACCACTTATCATAATGAGATACTTTTAAATTATATTATCACAATATATCATTGTAAACGTACCATTAAAAAAGTACCATAGTGAAATGAGTGTCCATATACAGTTGAAGTCGGAAGTTTACATACACTTGGGTGGAGTCATCCTTGGGAGCAATTTCCTAATGCCTGAAGGTACCACGTACATCTGTCCAAACAATAGTACGCAAGTATAAACACCATGGGACCACACAGCCGTCATACCGCTCAGGTAGGAGACGCGTTCTGTCTCCTAGAGATGAACGTAGTTTGGTGCGAAAAGTGCAAATCAATCCCAGAACAACAGCAAAGGACCTTGTGGAAGATGCGGGAGGAAACAGGTACAAAGTATCTATATCCACAGTAAAACGAGTCTAATCGACAATAACCTGAAAGGCAGCTCAGCAAGGAAGAAGCCACTGCTCCAAAACTGCCATAAAAAAAGCCAGACTACGGTTTGCAACTGCACATACATTTTTGGAGAAATGTCCTCTGGTCTGATGAAACAAAAAATAGAACCGTTTGGCCATTATGGTTTGGAGAAAAAGGGGTGTTTTGCTGCAGGAGGGACTGGTGCACTTCACAAAATAGATGGCATCATGAGGATGGACAAGATGTGGATATATCGAGCAACATCTCAAAACATCAGTCAGGAAGTTAAAGCTTGGGCGCAAATGGGTCTTCCAAATGGACAATGACCCCAAGCATACTTCCAAAGTTGTGGCAAAATGGCTTAAGGACAAACAAAGTCAAGGTATTGGAGTGGCCATCACAAAAGCCCTGACCACAATCCCATAGAAAATGTGTGGCAGAACTGAAAAAATGTGGTGCGAGCAAGGAGGCCTACAAACTGACTCAGTTACACCAGCTCTGTCAGGAGGAATGGGCCAAAATTCACCCAACTATTGTGGGAAGCTTGTGGAAGGCTACCAAAGCGTTTGACCCAAGTTAAACAATTTAAAGGCAATGCTACCAAATACTATTTTTTGTATGTAAACTTCTGACCCGACTGGGAATGTGATGACAGAAATAAAAGCTGAAATAAATCATTATCTCTACTTATATTCTGACATTTCACATTCTTAAAATAAAGGTGTGATCCTAACTGACCTAAGACAGGGAATTTTACCTAGATTAAATGTCAGGAATTGTGAAAAACTGAGTTAAATGTACAGTATTTTGCTAAGCTGTATGTAAACTTCTGACTTCAAATGTAACTTACCATGATGCATTTGTACAAAGTAAACCTCAAATCTCTCCCCGTGCATTCCACCTGCTAAAACCCCTCCTCATCCCGAGTGGGTTGTCATCCCCAGTACCGGCAGACCACCCCCGTCCCCCTGATCCCAGGACGCCCAAGTGACCCAAACTTCGAAAAGAGCACCCAGTGCCACCCACAGAACAGAAGAAGATCAGCCCAGTGCCACCCACAGAACATAAGAAGATCAGCCCAGTGCCACCCACAGAACAGAAAAGATCAGCCCAGTGCCACCCACAGAACAGAAGAAGATCAGCCCAGTGCCACCACAAAACAGAAAGAAAATCACCCCGTGCCACCCACAGAGCAGAAGAAGATCACCCAGTGCCACCCACAGAGCAGAAAGAAGATCAGCCCAGTGCACCCACAGAACAGAAGAAGATCAGCCCAGTGCCACCCACAGAACAGAAGAAGATCAGCCCAGTGCCACCCACAAAACAGAAGAAGATCAGCCCAGTGCCACCCACAGAAACGAAGAAGACAGCCCAGTGCCACCCACAGAACATAAGAATCAGCCCAGTGCCACCCACAGAACAGAAGAGATCAGCCCAGTGCCACCCACAGAACAGAAGAAAATCAGCCAGTGCACCCACAGAACAGAAGAAGATCAGCCGCCAAAAGCATTTCCAGCGCCCTCACCTAGCTATTAAAAATCCTCCTTATTTAATTTCCATAATTAACAAATAATATTCGTAATAATGTAGGCAGATCTTGCAAAGCCGTTACCTCTAACCAGGATTACCATTACAAAAAATTAAATTTTATCAAACAATTATTGTGATTCATTCTATATTGCCCTAACATCTTTACTCCCTGGCAACAGGTGTGGGATGCACGCGCACGCACCCACACACACGCGCACGCGCACACGCACACACACACACACACACACACACACACACCACACACACACACACAGTTACAGCCTCTTTCATGAAGTCAGATGCCTCTGAACCATGAAGTCAGATGCTCAACAGGGGTTCCATCCCAGAGGCCACTCAGGAAAGGACTTGATTTACCAATCCATTTACAGTCGCAGCTGTTTGAGGCACATTGAGTGAAAACAGGCAACATTTTCTAAGGAGGTTTTCTCTTTTGTCGTCTGTAACCTATAGGCTATGAATCATTTGAATTGGACCACACTGAATAGCTTATCGGCGCCCAGCGGAGAATGAGAGATGAGGGGCGGCATCAGAAAACACACATCTATGTATAGCCTAACGAGCAACTGATTCTATGTATAGCCTAACGAGCAACTGATTCTATTATAGCCTAACGAGCAACTGATTCTATGTATAGCCTAACGAGCAACTGATTTCTAAAACACTGAGAAATATTGACATTTCAGTCAATTCAATACAAATTACATGACCCTTCCTTGGGCTAGATAAACAAAATACTAAACCCTCCCCTTAAATGAAATGTAAAAAGCATCCTCCTCCCCCTCTAGGTAACCATTCTATATATTCTGATCCATCCCTTAGAGAAAAAAATAATTTGCTTGTAAGATTTGCCCCATCTCAGTGGATTTAGCTAGRGATTAGCATTAGGGGCTAACACAATTATGTTTTGCAGTTCCACAAAGGAATAGTACAGCGTAGAGAACAACGTGAAAAGCTGCGTCGTTGACTGCATGCTGTTGTTTTGGTTAATGAGTGAACCTCGGGCACAAGGCACTGCCTGTTTGAGTGACAGSGGGGCGGGGCTTGGTGTGTTTGGGATTAGGGAAGCGGCCAAAAGAGGAGAGACTGAGACTCTGTCAACTCCAGCAATAAATCAAAAGTGGCCTTTCAAAAATATCGCAGCCTCTTGCGATATAGGATATTGTGCATGTTAATATCGCAAATGTTTTATTACAATTTMATGAAGAAATTCCTGGTTAAACGAAGGTTAAATAAAAGACTCACCTATCGCCGTGGTGATGAAAGAGACAGTCTCTGTCTCTTTCCCATCGTTGTAGAAGGCCAGGTGCCAGATGCCAGAGTCCATGTACTGGATTAAGCCGGTGTTGTGTGTGGTGACGGGGACCAGAGACCGCTGCAGAGCCACAGGACCCTCTACGCCCCCACTCACTACCTCACCAGACAGCAGCCTCCGACCATCCAGCAGCTCCACAAAGTCAAACTGGAGAGAGACAGATCGATAAGACAAAAGTGTTGAGGGGATTTTCACACTACTGAGACGAACGAGGACCCGTGCCAAACCAAGCTGTACTGAGCTGGCCTGGTGGTCCATTTCACCATAGTGCTGGACCCATTCTGCAAAAGAAAAGAACAGAGCCAGTATAGTTTGTTTTGGGTCGACACGATCGTGTGAAAAAGGTATTAGACTAATGTGAAACTGCCGAGCTTCATATACAGCAGCTACTTCAACAGGAGACCCGCACTGCTTGTCAGGCATTCATAAATAACTCATTTCACAGAGACTAAACTCACTCACACTAAACTAGACACATATTAGATGGCTAGGTCCTAGGCCACTGACCAGGGCCCAAAAGTGCACCATCTGAGTAAAAAGGGTGTAATTTGGAACACAGATTTAATCATTCCACAGCTCAAACATCACAGATTGAAATATTCCCTTTTCAAAACCACTCTAAGAGATACAATTTTAAAAAACTAATTAAAAGTGACTGCTTGCCCCAAAAACATATGTAACCGATTTGTCTCAGAGCTGACTGAATGAATAACGATGAGGAAGACACTACTTTTCCATCTATCTAGGACTGTGATGTCCTCTCATCTGTCTAGGTAGGACTGTGATGTCCTCTCATCTGTCTAGGTTAGACTGGAAATGTCCTCTCATCTCTTGCATGTCTAGGATAGACTGTGTATGTCCTCATCATCGTGCGTCTAGGTAGGACTGGTTGATGTCCCTCATCTGTCTAGGTAGGACTGTGATAGGTCCTCTCATCTGTCTAGGTAGGGAACTGTCGATATCCTCTCATCTGTAGGAACGGTAGGTCTGTCCCTAGGACTGTGATGTCCTCTCATCTGTCTAGATAGGCTGTGATGTCCTCTCAGCTGTCTTAGTCTAGGACTGTGATGTCCTCGTGCATGTCTGTCTAGCTAGGACTGTTGATGTCTTTGATTGTCAGTAGCTTACCGCTCTGTGTTACGGTAGGACTGTGATGGTTCCTATCCTGTGCTGTAACTTGATGTCCCTCTTTCTCTCTGCTCTCTCTTCTCTCTCTCTCTCTCTCTCTCTCTGCTCTCGTCTCTCTCGTCTCTGTCTCGTCGTCCTCATTATGTCTCTGCCTCTTCTTTGCCTCTCCACTTGTCTTCACTTCCTTTCTGCATCTATCTCTCACTCATCTCAATTCTCTCTCCACTCCTCTCTCTGTTATCATGCTCTCTTCTCTCTCCCTCTCCATCTCCTTCTCATGAATCTCTCTCCATATCTCTCTACAACTTCCACTCTCTAGCAGTGAGTTATTAGCACAAATTAGTAGTAGCAGTGAGTTAATCACAATTCGGAGTAACAGTAGCAGTGAGTTATATCACAATCAGTAACAGTGAGTTATATCACAACAGTCAGTGAACAGTTGAGTCTATATCACAATTAGTAACAGTGAGTTATATCACAATCAGAGAGTCAGTAAGAGTTATATCACAATTCAGTAACAGTGAGTTATATCACAATCCGTAGCAGTGAGTTATATCCACAATTAGTAACAGTGAGTTATATCACAATCACGTAGCAGGAGTTATATCACAATTAGTAGCAGTGAGTTATATCACAATCAGTAACAGTGAGTTATATCACAATCAGTAACAGTGAGTTATATCACAATCAGTAACAGTGAGTTATATCACAATCAGTAACAATGAGTTATATCACAATCAGTAGCAGTGAGATTATATCACCAATCAGTACAGTAGCAAGTGAGTTTATCACAATCAGTAGCAGTGTGTTATATCCACATCAGTAACAGTGAGTTATATCACAATCAGTAGCAGTGAGTTATATCACAATTCAGTAATAGTATAACAGTGAGTTATGTCACAATAGTAGCAAGTGAGTTATATCACACATCAGTAACAGTGAGTTATATCACAATTAGTAGCAGTGGAGTTATATCGAAATCACCTACAGTAGCAGTGAGTATATCAATCAGTAACAGTGAGTTATATCCACAATCCAGCAGTGAGTTATTATCACAATTGAGTTATATCAAGTAGCAGTGATGTTATT
>NW_019946557.1:8494-11173 GCF_002910315.2 Salvelinus sp. IW2-2015
TCTGGTGTGGTGTTGGTGTGTGTGTGTGTGGTGTGTGTGTGTGTGTGTGTGTCGTGTGTGTGTGTGTGTGTCTGTGTGCTGCTGCTTGTTTGTTACATGAAGCTCCTGGATTTAATTGTATACGGATCTAATGTTGACTGCTGTCTATAGACTATTACTGTAGTACTTGCTGTCTATAGACTATAACTTGTACTACTAGCTGTCTATTGACTATACACTGTAGTACTGCACTGTCTATAGACTATACTGTAAGACTGCTGCTACGCGGATATACTGTAGTACTGCTGTCTTAGACTATGACTTATTAGTTACTGCTGTCTATTAGACTATTACTGTAGTACTGCCTGTGTCTATAGACTATATTTTGTAGATACTTTTGCTGGTGCTATTTAGGGGGGAAAACTATACTGTAGTACTGCTGTCTAGCAGCGATATACCTGTAGTACTGCGTCTATAGGACATCATTACTGTAGTAGCTGCTTGTCTATAGGGACTATATTTGTTAGTACTGCTTGTCTATAGACTATACTGTACTACTGTGTCTATAGACTATATTTTGTAGTACGGATTGTCATATAGAAATATACTGTAGTACTGCTGTCTATAGCTATACTGTAGTACTGCTGTTCTATAGACTATATTGTAGATACTGCTGTCGATAGGACTGTACTGTAGTACTTTGCTGTCTAATAGGACTATACTGTAAGTACTGCTCTGTCGATAGACTATAACTGTTAGTACTGGCTGTCTATAGGACTATATTGTAGTACTGCTGTCTACTAGGACTATACTGTAGTACTGCTGTCTACTAGACTTATATTGTGAGTACGGATGTCTATAGGATATACTGTAGTTACGTGCTGTCTATAGACTATAGCTGTGTACTGCCTGTCTATAGACTATAATGTTAAGTACTGCTGTCTATTAGACTATACTGTAGTATACTGCTGTGCCTATAGACTATACTGCGTAGTACTGCTGTCTAATAGGGACTATACTGTAATACTGCTGTCTATAGCCTATACTGTAGTACTGCTGTCTATAGGACCCTATACTGTCAGGTACTGCTGTCTATAGACTATACTGTAATACTGCTGTCTATAGACTATAGAGAGAGTGGAGGAGAGGAGGAGAGGAGTGAGAGTGGAGGAGAGGAGGAGAGGAGGAGGAGAGGAGGAGAGGAGAGGAGGAGAGGAGGAGAGGAGTGGAGGAGTGGAGGAGAGGAGGAGAGGAGTGGAGGAGTGGGGGAGTGGAGGAGTGGAGGAGAGGAGGAGGAGTGGAGGAGAGGAGTGGAGGAGAGGAGGAAGGAGTGGAGGAGTGGAGGAGGAGGAGGAGGAGTGGAGGAGAGGAGTAGAGTGGAGGAGGAGGTGGAGGAGAGGAGGATAGGAGAGGGGTGGAGGAGAGGAGGAGAGGAGGAGTGTAACTGTCCTAAAGTCGCCGTAGTTGAGATAGTTGGTTGTTTGGTACCAGTGGGTGAGTACATGCTTTCTCTTTGTGCCAGGGAACGGAAGGGACGACAAACCAGGCCAAACCAGACTAAACGGAAGAGAGGAGATGAAAGGAGTTGAATCCGTTTCTGAAGGGGACAGAGAGAGGGAGCTAATCCCCTACAGCAGCCCCTGGATCCGCCGTCCCTGAAGACACACACACTCTCCTCTTCCCTCTCCTCTCTCTCTTCTCCTCTCCCCCTCTCCCTCTTCCTTCTCCCTCCCTTCTCCTCCTCTCCCTCCCTTTCTCCTCTCCTCTCCCTCCCTTCTCCTCTCCTCCTCCCTCCCTTCCTCCTTCCTCTCCCCTCCCTTTCTCCTTCCTTCTCCTCCTCTCCTCTTCCATCCATCATCTCCCTTCCCCTCCCCTCCTCTCCATTCCCTTCCTCTCCTCTCCATTCCCCTCCTCTCCTCTTCTCTCCTCTCTCCTCCTCTCCTCCTCTCCCTCCCCACTTACAGTGTCTTCCATTGGATTACATTGAAGATCTCTCTGGCTGTCTACATACCACAGGGACAGCTGGGACAATGTGGACATGGTTGTTTTCCGAAATGCCACTTAGGAACTTGGAAGTTTTGGAAAACTTTGCAAAGAAAAGTATTGACATTCTTTACTATCATTCATGGCATTTTGAAAATGAAACAAATGGGACTCAAGTCAGATCAAACATTTAACTATAATTTTAACTTCAAATTTCAACTTCAACTTTCAAAATGTCTTATTTTCCTTGTGTACAGTGCCTTCGGAAAGTATTCAGACCCCTTGACTTACYGCCTTAACAGCCTTAATCTAAAATGGATTAAATAAATAAAAACKCTCAGTAACATACACACAATACCCCATAACGACGAAGTGGAAACAGGTTTTTAGAATWRTTTTGAAATGTATTAAAAAGAAAAAACAGAAATACCTTAGTATTCAGACCCGTTGCTATGAGACTCGAAATTGAGCTCAGGTGCATCCTGTTTCCTTTGATCATCCTAGAGATGTTTCTACAACTTGATTGGGGTTCATCTGTGGTAAATTCAAATGATTGGATATGATTTGGAAAGGCACACACCTGTCTATATAAGGTCCCACAGTTGACAGTGCATGTCAGAACAAAAACCAAGCCATGAGGTCAAAGAATTGTCCGGAGACAGGATTGTGTCGAGGCACAGATCTGGGGAAGGGTACCAAAACATTTCTGCAGCATTG
>NW_019946557.1:17033-18946 GCF_002910315.2 Salvelinus sp. IW2-2015
AAGGATCCCCAACAACAGATGGCCTCCATCATTCTTAAATGGGAAGAATTTGGAACCACCAAGACCTCTTCCTAGAGCTGGCCGCCCGGCCAAACTGGGCAATCGGGTGAAAGGGCCTTGGTCAGGGAACCTGATGGTCACTCTGACAGAGCTCCAGAGTTCCTCTGTGGAGAAGTGGAGAACCTTCCAGAAGGACAACCATCTCGCAGCACTCCACCAATCAGGGCCTTTATAGTAGAGTGGCCAGACGGAAAGACACTCCTCAGTAAAAGACACATGACAGCCTGGCTTGGCATTAAAGGACTCAGACCATGAGAAACAAGATTATCTGGTCTGATGGAACCAAGATTGAACTCTTTGGCCTGATGCCAATGTCACATCTGGAGGAAACCTGGCACCATCCCATGGTGAAGCATGGTGGTGGCAGCATCATGCTGTGGGGTTGTTTTCAGGGCAGGGACTAGGAGACTAGTCAGGATGCGAGGAAGATGAACGAGAGAAAGTACAGAGAGATCCTTGATGAAAACCTGCTCCAGAGGCGCAGCGACCTCACGACTGGTGGTGGAAGGTTCACCTTCCAACGGACAAATCTCTCTCTTTGGGGGGTCTGAAAACTTTCCTTAGGCACTGAATACCCATGTGTCTGTTATACCAGCTAAATGAAAGTGAGATGTACATGTAAGCTCATCTCCTTACCGTCGTCCTTGGCCCTGTGGTCGGGCAGCTCCAGGCCAGTGTTGCCCAGGGGTGGCAGGCTGAGGTCGGTAAGTAGTGGCAGACCGCTGGTGTTGTCCTCCGACAGCTGGTACATCTGTCCCTGGACGGGCTGRAGGTGCCAGTTCAGACCCAACAGGTGCATGGCTTCAACAGAACAGACATAGAGAATGAACCCCAACGTGATATGGACATGACTGTTGTTCAGGTACTGAGCTACAACCAGACCACACAAAGCACTGGCAGTCCAAGGGCTACTCTAAACTTCGTGACGTTTCCCCCTTTTTTGGGGGGGGGGTTCATCTACGTGTTAAATATGTTTCTTCAGATGTGTCAATAGTTTTGGTTGGTCTAATCAAGCGATTGCCCAACGTGAGATAACTATGCATGGACTGTTGTTGATTTTGAAGGGTACCGATGGTCGTAACCTATAGGCTAGCCACTGTAGAAACCCAAGGCGTTACAAAACAATACTAACAAGTCATAGCTCTGACAAAGAAGCTTGTCTTCTGAAACCCACAATGCAATTCACTTTAGAAGCTTGTCTTCTGAAACCCACAATGCAATTCACTTTAGACGGGAACAAAGCTGCCATCCTGAATCTTTCCTTAACGATATTGCAACGACTGTGTGACCTCTCTAGCTGACATCTCTCTATATGAATGGCACGCCAACATAAGCAGGTCAAAGGTCACAGTGTAAAACAATACAGTAGTTTAATGGTTAAATGTTGCTATTCTGTCAGAAATGCTGATCAGGTAACATCTAACAGGAGGGTGAAACGAGACGTCATAAACCCTGAGGACAGATCTGTCATGGCCTAAATCACACCCTAGTCCCTGTCAAAAGTACTGCACTATGTAGGGAATAGGGTGTGATTTGAGACACTACCTGCCCCAACAGAACACATCCTTGGTCTAGCTCTTGGCTCATTCCCCCAGGATCCTGCTATTCTTCTCATCACCATTACATTACTAATTCCATACAACGCTGAGGGTGGGGATACAAGAGAAGAACCCAGTCAGCAGGAAGAACAGAAGAGAGGAGAGAAAAGGAACTGGTTGAATAGGGGAGGGCGGCAGGGTGTGCGAACGAACCCAGTCAGCAGGAAGAACAGAGGAGAGGAGAGGAGAGGAGAGGAGAGGAGAGGAGAGGAGAGGAGAGGAGAGGAGAGGAACTCGTTGAATGGGGAGGGTATT
>NW_019946557.1:26103-29730 GCF_002910315.2 Salvelinus sp. IW2-2015
TTGTGGTGGTGTTAATTACAACAAAACACAATCAGTAGACAATTAGTATGAATTAAATGATACATCCATCACCACCTCCCACCCTGTTCCTGGGTGAGAGTTAGTTTGGGTGAAGGATATCCTATGGGTGAGATCTGTTCCTGGGAGATGTGTCTGCTGGGTGAGAGTTTGGGTGTATTCCTGGGTGAGAGGTTATACCCTGGGTGAGAGGTTACGTTCCCGGTGACGAGTGTATGTTCCTGGGGTGAGAGGTTTATCCCTGGGTGAGAGGTTTCTGTCCTGGGTGAGTGTTCTGTTCCTGGTGAGAGGTTATATCCTGGGTGGAGAGTTCTGTTCCTGGGGAGATGTTCTGTCCTGGGTGAGAGGTTATATCCCTGGGTGAAGTTATGGGTGAGATGTTATGTTCCTGGTGAAGGTTATGTTCCTGGGTGAGAGGTTATGTTCCGCCGGGGGGCGTGAGATGTTATGTTCTGGGTGAGAGGTTATATCCCTGGTGGAGAGTTCTGTTCCTGATGAGATGTTATGTTCCTGGTGAGAGTTATGTTCCTGTGTGAGATGTTGTGTTCCTGGGTGAGAGTTATACTCCTGGTGAGAGTTCTGTTCCTGGGTGAGATGTTATGTTCCTGGGTGAGATGTCTGTCTGGGTGAAGGTTATGTTCCTGGGTGAAGTATATTCGGTGAGAGGTTATGTTCCTGGGTGAGAGGTATGTCCTGGAGTGAGAGTGTTATTCCATGGTGAGAGGTTTGTCCTGGGTGAATGTGTTCCTGGTGAGATGTTCTGTTCCTGGGTAGGAGTTATGTTCCTGGGTGAGAGGTTATATCCATGGGTGAGAGGTTATGTTCCTGGGTGAGATGGTTAGTTCCTGGGTGAAAGTCGTTATGTTTCTGGGTGAGAGGTTATATCCATGGGTGAGAGGTTTATCCATGGGTGAGAGGTTATTATCCATGGGTGAGATGTTATGTTCCGGGTGATGAGGTTATTTCTGGGTGAAAGTTATGTTTCTGGGTGAGAGGTTATATCATGGGTGAGAGGTTATATCATGGGTGAGAGGTTTGTTCCTGGGTGAGATGTTATGTTCCTGGGTGAAGGTTATGTTTCCTGGGTGAGAGGTTATGTTTCTGGGTGAGAGGTTATATCCATGGGTGAGAGTTATATCCATGGTGAGGTTATGTTCCTGGGTGAGATGTTATGTTCCTGGGTGAAAGTTATGTTTCTGGGTGAGAGGTTATATCCATGGGTGAGAGGTTATTATCCATGGGTGAGAGTTATGTCCTGGGTGAGATGTATTGTTCCTGGGGAAGGTTATGTTTCTGGTGAGAGGTTATGTTTGGTGAGGGTTATATCCATGGGGAGCAGATTAGTATCCATGGTGAGAGGTTATATCCATGGGTGAGAGGTTATATCCATGGGTGAGAGTTATGTTCCTGGTGAGAGGTTATGTTCCCTGGTGAGATGACACTCTCTTGATGAGATGAACAGACAGGCAGACAGACCAGGACACTCTCTGATGATGAACAGACAGGCAGACCAGGACACTCACGGACGGATGAACAGACAGGCGACAGACCAGGCCATCTCTGCTGTCGATGAACAGACAGGCAGACAGACCAGGCCACTCTCTGATGGATGAACAGACAGGCAGACGACCAGGCGCACTCTCTGATGGATGAACAGACAGGCAGACAGACCAGGCCACTCTCTGATGGATGAACAGACAGGCAGACCAGGCCACTCACGGAAGGATGGACAGACAGACTAGTGAGCTAGTTAGGCCACACCTCCTCAAGGCAATGGTGCTTTTTTTTTCTGTTTTGAGCCCACTGATTTTCAGGATAGCTTGGGGAAAGTTTCACTTTTCTGTATGGATATTACAGCAGATATAATTTGAGAAGTAGCAGCATGCAGCCAGGCATGAGAACAAGGTTTCTTTATCTTTGGCGATCTATTGAAGTGTAGTTGTTGGAGAGGGCTACTGAGAACCAAGGGGAGAGGCGTAAGGATACTGGAACAATAGGAGAGCACAGACAGTAGTGTGTATATCCCTCCTCAGAGTTGGTTAGAACTCTCCTCTCTGTCTCTTGCTCTCAAGATATATATATATAGATCTCCTCTCCGTATTCTTTCGGCTCCTTAATTGGTACGAGGCGAATCCCATCCCAGTCTCCTGCCAAGTAGGGCACAACATGCGCCTCGGTACAAAACGGCATCCTCCCCACCTGTGTCGTGGCGCGGTAACTCCCGACATGTCAGTGGTCCTGGACACAACACAGGCCTCTCATTAGGACAACCTTGTTACTTCAACTAACTCCAACATGGCTTRACTTTGAGCGCCATTCGAAGAAGCTCCCCGTCCCTCCCTCACCACTGAGAAACAGAGGAGTGGAGGGGCTGCGGCAGAGAAAGAGAAGACGCTGGCTGTAACAAAACAACAGTTTTGAGTTTACGAGGCGCTGTGTCTCTATGCATCCTGTCTGAACGCTTTCTCTATGCATATCACATATACCAGAGGTGGGCTGGATGGACTCAATCGTCAAGGAGGAGAAAGAGACACCAAGAGAAAGGGTCTGTAAGTCAAGGCCTTTGAGACTGTTGGGACGAGGATCGATGGCCGGGTGGATGGAGACTGTTGGGACAGGGGATGGGTGGCCGGATGGATGGAGGGAGGGACGGAGGGATGTTGTACTACCCATTTAGCCACACAAATCGGCCAACAGAAACGACTGAAATTGGTCATGTACCAGCCAGAGCCCTAGATATAAAGTACAATACCTCGTCTCTAGAAATCCTACAAACACCACCTCTATATTGTTTGTATTTTCATAAATCGTTATCTTGGTTCCCTCATATTCCTCTTTGTCCGCGGATGTTCCCCCTCCCGGCGCCCTTTGATCCACTTGACTTCTCCTCGGTGTCCCTATCCCTGCACGATCTTTTCCCCCTAAACAATTCTTATTCACCTTTCAATTTTTAATTCATACTGATTCAGTGCTCCTCTATGACTCCTCCATCCCTCACCCCCTTATTATATAGTATTATGTGAGAAAAGAGTCTGACATGAGACCATGCTGCAGCGAGTTTTGTTCATGTAGAAGTACTAAACTTTGAGGGAATCAACCGGGAACGACCATTCTCCCTTTAGTTTTCTCTAATATTCCCTCCGACATCCCCCGGTTCCACGATATCCCTGACTAGTCCTCCATCCCATTTAATCGAACCGTACACATCAAGCCCTCCATCCCATCGACTGTCCCTCCATCCCTTTATCCCCCATCCCCGATGTCCCTCTATCCCTCACTCCCCCATCCCCCTGTTGCCCCTTATCCCATTATCCCTCCATCCCCTGTCCCTTTATCCCTCCATCCCTCTGTCCCTCATCCCCCTGTCCCTGCCATCCCTCCCCCTGTCCCATCCATCCCTCCATCCCCCTGTCCCTCCATCCCTCCATCCCCCTGTCCCTCCATCCCTCCATCCCTCTGTCCCTCTCATCTCTCCTCCATCCCCTGTCCCTCCATCCCTCCATCCCCCTGTCCCTCTATCCCCCCCTCCATCCCCTGTCCTCTATCCCTCCGTCCCTCCATCCCCCTGTCCCTCTATCCCTCCGTTCCCTCCAGCCCACCTGTCCCTCT
>NW_019946557.1:29961-37758 GCF_002910315.2 Salvelinus sp. IW2-2015
CATCCTGTCACTCCATCCTCCTGTCCTCATCCTCCTATCCACATCTCTGTCCTCCTCCTTCCTCTGTCTCATCCTCCTGTCCCTTCCATCCTCTGTCCCTGTCCTCTTCACAGACAGATAGATGGATGATGAGAAGGAGCTGTCACTGCCTGAGTCTCTGCTCCTGGCATGGCGACCTGCTCTCTGTCGACTTACGTGAGCCACGGAGAAGATGTGAGTACTCTCATCAGAATCATGTTATTCATTTTGATTTAACCTTTATTTTAGCAGGGAGTTCCATTTGAGACCAAGGTTCTTTTTGCAGGGACCTGCAGCTTAACAATTACACAGCAATTCCCAATACGGACATAGGAATACACAAAAAATACAAAACACAAAACACTATGAAAAACAACACATTCTCAGTAAAGAAGGTCTTGAAGTGGGCAGCTGAGAAAAATGTGTTGTCTTGTGAGGACAACTTGATTGTGAGAATTCTGTGCACTTCCGTGGCGCGTTTTTAGTGAAACATTAAGGTGTACCTTCAGTTTTAGACGTAGCAATAGGCTGTAAGCCTTTATTTCGGTGCCAGCTTACCTTAATTTTGGAATAGCAATAGGCTGTACCTTACAGTTTTAAACGGTAGCCAATAGGCTGTAACTAGAGTTTTAAGACGGTAGCCAATTAAGATGTACTTACAGTTTTAAGACAGTAGCCAAAAGGCTGTCCCTTAACGTTTTCAAGGCGGTAGCCAATAGGCTGTACCTTACATTTTAGATGGTACAGCCAATAGGCTGTACCCTTAAGTTTTAGAGTAGCAATAGGCTGTATTTACAGTTTTAGACAGTAGCCAATAGGCTGTACCCTTACAGTTTTAGAGGTAGCCAATAGGCTGTACCTTACAGTTTTAAGGTAGCATAGGCTGTACCTTTACAGTTTTAAGACAGTATTAGCAATAGCTGTACTTACAGTTTTAAACTAGCCAATAGGCTGTACCCTTACAGTTTTAGACGGTAGCCAATAGGCTGTACCTTACAGTTTTAGACGTAGCCAGATAGGTGTACCTTACAGTTTTTAAAGACAGAGTAGACATAGGACTTGTACCTATTAAGATGTTTTAGACGTAGCCAATAGGTCTATAGTGGCTATTGGAGCACAATGTTGGCCTACCAACAAACCAATGGAGCAAATCCCATTTTCACATGGAAATAGCTTTTGTTTTCTATGATATAGCCACAGTAGCCTGTAGTGGTGGTTAAATGCAGACCTACATTGCATGAAACTTTTAAAAACGTTTTTACATTATGAAGGGCTTGACATGAATTAATAATTATTTTGTTCTGTACACACGGTCCAAGGTGACTGTAAATTGCAAATAACACTTTAGCGAATAAAATGAATAAGAATAAAAAGAAATGTGCACACAAGCGCGGCTCTGATCTGAAACTGAGTTGAAAAGCGCATTCGCTTTTTGCAAGACGCGGGTGATTGAAAGACGCTCGCGGGGAGACGTGCGGATTGAAAGACCGCTCGGGGTGTGAAACCTGCGGATTGAGACGCTGATGAAACGTCGGTATGTGCCCTGGCTGCAAAGACTCTCCCCGTTGCGCTCAGGGCTCGACCTACATAAAATCACAGACTCATCTTGCAAAGTTAGATTTGTTTCGTTGTTGGCATTGAAAAGGGGTGAATAATGTTGATTCGATCAAGAAGAATCGCTGATCTATATAGTGCAAACTAATGGGGCGAACTCCAATGAGTTCAATCTTCGCGTTTCCCACACTGCCTGGCATTTCTTCTCCGCAAAGCAGTCTGGAAGGAGGTGGGCGGCTCGTGGTAGCGAGTGTTTAGAGGCAACATGGCCATGATGTATAGTCAAATGGCTTTTTGGAGAGCTACTTGGTCTAAGGGCTTTTGCTCACACCTGTTGTTAACAGCCTGATTCAGCCAATGAACGGCCCTAAGCTGAGAAATTGGAGGGTAGCTGCCCATATACAGCCATGATTGGCTTTCAGGTTTACATAATCGTCACTTCTATCCATCTCCACCAGCCTGTCTTCAATACTGTCAATGCTGTTCAGGGAAATACTGGATCGTCTGCTTAGTTCTGCTGCTTGACCTAGTCTCTGTAGACAGATGGGTTGCCTCCTACAATGTACCAGTGTTACAGCTTACGTGAGTTGCCCTAGGTCTGGCATTTCTAAGGACTATGCTTGAAAGGTTCCCCGTGCATTCCTTCTGTCTAGAAAGGTGAGGGTCATAGAGACTGTTTCCTTCTTCCTGGTCTTAGTCAGACAGCAGCCCTACCTGACCAATCAACTGAGTCTCTTGAGTTTCAGAGATTACCTCAGTACCTGTCTTGTAGCCTGGGGCCAGTCTGTTTCTACTTTCTTATTAAATTGTCATGCTTGACAATGACATTGGAGTAGTAGGCAAAAGCCCAGACAGACCTGGGACCAGGCTACCTGTCTTACCGCTCTCTCCAGCAAACAGTTTCTGGCTATGCAGCAGCACACAGATCTGGATCAGTCTACCTGTTTTACGCTCTCTCCAGAACAGTTCTGGCTATGCAGCACACACAATCTGGGATCAGTCTACCTGTGGTTTACTGCTCTCTACAGAACAGTTCTGGCTATGCAGCACACACAGACTCTGGATCGTCTACCTGTTTTACTGCTCTCTACAGAAACAGTTTGGCTATGCAGCACACACAGATCTGGGATCAGTCTACTGTTTTACTGCTCTTCAGAAACAGTTCTGGCTATGCAGCACACACAGATCTGGGATCAGTCTACCTGTTTTACTGCTCTCTACAGAAACAATTCTCTGTGTCACTGAGTAATAGCTGAATTGGAATGCGGCCCATAGCAACCTATGGGGAAACTCGCAAAGAGGAGATATGTGTTGCATTTTAGGTCTGTCGTGTATATCCTGCTTATGTCCGCCTAAAACTTGTTCTGTAGTAACAATATTATATGTGTGTAATTATCCCTGTGTGTATAAACTGCATCATCTTTATGGTATGGACATCACCCATGCACTTTACTTAAAACCATTGACATATATAAACCCTGGATTGCAGATGCTAATGTATTGCCTGTTGAGAGGCTTTGAAGCCACCGGTCGGCCATATTGTTCCTCCCAGCCACCGATCGGCCATATTGTTCCTCCCCTGTAGGATCAGTCCTCCATAGGAATGAATGGAATTCTTCAGTATTTCAATTAAATGTTTCAAGGACAAAATTACTTGTATTTAAGTATTTATTGTGTTAGTGGGGACAGTGACATTAGTACAACAACAAAAAATACGTAAAGGAAAATGTTTTTTATATGTTATTTTAATTTGTATCTTTAGCTCATATAATACAATTTAAAAGTATGCATTATGGTGTCTCTAATAGAATAAACGTGTCAAACATGAATGTAGACATTAATACGTGCATTTCTATAGCTTCCACAATCTGTTTTTACACTTGAGGAGGAGTACCAAGATGGCTGCCCTGGGGCTTCAATACAGCGCCCACTGTCAGTCATCCAGGGTTTATACATATCATTGCTTAAATCATGCATGTAATACTTGTTATTGGCATGCATGAGCTTCTATAATGTCTAATTATAAGGCTTAAAATATACAGTATAATAATACATCTGCCATTTAGCAGAAACTTTTATCCAAAGTGACTTACAGTCATGTGTGCATACATGTTATGTTTGGGAGGCCTTGGGAATCAAACCCACAACTCTGGTGGTGCAAGCACCATGCTCTACCAACTGAGCCACACAGCACCATGCTCTACCAACTGAACCACACAGCACCATGCTCTACCAACTGAACCACACAGCACCATGCTCTACCATGAACCACACAGCACGTGATCTAAACCACTGGAACAACAGGCACCGTGCTTTTACCACCTGACCAACAGCACCATGTCTACCAACTGAAACCAACAGACCGTGGCTCTTTAGCACCTGAACCCACAGCACCATGCTCTACAATTGACCACACAGACGATGCTCTACATCAACTGGAACATACAGAAATGCTCTACTTCTGAACCACCAGCACGTGCTTACAACCTGAACCACAGACTGCCTCTGACATGAACACACAGCACATGCTCTACACTGAACACACCAGCACCGGTGCTCTCCACTGAACCACACAGCACCTGCTCTACATTGTAACCAACTGTACCACCAACCACAGCAACCATGCTCTACAACTGAGCCACACAGCACCGTGCCTACCACATGAACCACACAGCACGTGCTCTACCAACTGAACACAAGCAGATGCACATTTGAAACCACAAGCTAAGGCTCATACACTGCACCAGATGCTCTACTAATGAGACACACAGCACCATGCTCTAGACCTGAGCACACAGCACCGGTGCTCTACGACGTGAACCCACACTGGCACCAAGTGCCTCCAACTGAAAAGCCACACACTAGCACATGCTCTCTCACAACTGAACACACAGCCCATGCTCTACACCTGAACACACATGCTCTGACCCACACCTGCTCTACCAACTAAGCCACTAGCACGCATGCTCTACCAATTGAACCACACAGCACCTGCTCTAACACCTGAACACACAGCACGCTTAATGAACCGCATGCACAACTGACACACGGCTATCCCGAAACACCATGTACAACTGACCACCAGACCATGCTCTACCACCTGAACACCACGCACATGCTCTACCAACTGAGCAACAGCACCATGCTTCTACCAAATGAACCACACAGCACCATGCTCTAACCAACTGAACAACAGCACCATGCCTACAACGACACACTGACCAAGCCTACCATGAACACCACTGCTCTACACTGAACACACACGGAACTGAGCACAGCAGCAGTGCTTACACTGAACACACAGCACCGTGCTCTACATGAACCCACAGCAGTGGCTCTACTACCTGAACCACACACACTGCCTACCCCGCAAACCACAGCAGCGCTTTACACCTGAACCACAAGCACATTGCTTTACAATGTAACACAGAGGACATGCTCTACCAACTGGGTTTAGAGGACAGCCACACCTGTTCAGATGCTACCACCTGGTCTACAGAGGACGCATGCTCTCAGCCTGGGTTACGAGGACCATGCCTACTATGGTTACAGAGGACCATGCTCTAACTGAACCACACAGCACCGTGCTCTACATGAACTCAACAGAATTCTGCTTTAACCACCTGACGAACACGCACATGCTTCTACACATGGGTTCGAGGACCATGCTCTACCCACCTGGGTACAGAGGACATGCCTACCACTGGTCTGCAGGGCTTGCTTCTATTAACTGGGTCTACAGAGGACATGCTCTACCACCTGGGTTCAGAGACCATGCTCTACCACCTTGGGTTTAAGAGGTTACAATGCTCTACACCAACTGGGAACACACAGCACAATGCTCTACCACTGGCCACACAGCAACATGCTCTACAATGAACAACAGCACCATGCTCTACACTAAACTAACAGACCGTGCTCTACCACTGAACACACAGCACATGCTTTCCACCTGAACACACGCAGCATGCTTCTACAACTGGGTTACAGAGGAACAATGCTCTACCACTGGTGTTAAGCGGACCATGCTCTCAACTGGTCTACAGAGGACCATGCTCTAACCACTGGTCTACAGGAGCTGGTTCTATAACTGGTCGTACGAGAGGAATGTTCTACTAACTGGTCTTAACGGCCATTCTCACGCTAAGGACTGTCTCTACACTGGTCTACAGAGGACATGTTCCTCTATACTTAGGACCCTCACCACTGAACACACAGCACTGTGCCTCGTACACCTAACACAGCGACATGCTTTTACACTGAACCACACGCGACCATGCTCTACACTGGGTTATCGAGGACATGTCTACACCTGGGTTCAGAGGACATGCTCTACCACCTGGTCTGCAGAGGAGTGCTCGTACACTGTCTACAGGGACCATGGCTCTACACCTGGTCTACAGAGGACATGTTCTACTAAATGGTTTACAGAGGACCATGTTCTACTACTGGTCTACAGAGTTTGACCATGCTCTAACACTGGTTACGAGTGACCATGTTTACTAACTGTCTAGCAGAGGACCATGCTCTACACCTGAACTAACAGCACGTGCTCTACACCTGACACACAGCATGCTTACACTGATACAGCACATGCAACAACTGCTTTACCAACTGGGTTACAGAGGACTGCTTCTACAACCTGGGTTACGAGAGGACATGCTCTAACCCACCTGGTCTACGCAGGACGCATGCTCTACACGGGGTTACAGAAGGACCATGCTCTACTAATGGTCTACAGAGGACCATGCTCTTACCACTGAACCACCAGCACCGTGCTCTACACTCTGAAGCCAGACAGCACCATGCTTTACACGTGAACCACAGCACATGCTCATCATGGGTTTACAGAGGACCATGTCTCTCTAACTGGTCTACAGAGGACATGCTCTACACCTGGGTTAAGAAGGACCATGCTTCTACCACTGGTCTACAGAGGACATGCTCTACACCTGCGGCATGCCCTGGTTTACAGAGGACCATGCTCTACCACCTGGGTTACATGAGGACATGCTTACCACTGGGTTACAGAGGACCTGCCTACACTGAGACATGTCCACTGAACACCACACGTGCTCTACACTGGGTACAGAGGACATGCTCCTACACCTGGTCTACAGCAGAGACATGCTCTAACCACCTGGGTTACAGAGGACATGCTCTACCACCTGTCGAGTGCTACCACTGGCTAGGACATGCTCTTACACTGGGTCTACGAGGACATGCTCTACCACGTAGCTGCTCAATGGTCTACAGAGGACCCTTAGTCTTTCTGTGAAATTGTGTGTACTGACCTCGTTTGTTTGCTTCATATGATGTTATTCATTTTTTAGATGACTGAACAATGAGTGATGGTGTAGGGAGCAGTAGTAAGCCTTCTCCAGTGTTTATTGGGATTTGATGTCCATGATGATGTCACCTTACAGGACCTGTTGGAGGACATGCATGCAGACGCTGTGAGTATATCTGGGAGCAGGGGTGGGGTTCGCCAGTCTCCCCCCACTCAACTACATCCCGAATCAAACGGCTGGAGTCACAGTGATGAGGTCCTTATGTTTGAGTCTGTGTTCTGATGATCTTTATGACTCTTTCATCCTTCTTTCTCTCTTCTCTCTCACTCACCCCACTTTTTATCTCTCTTACTCTCTCTTCTCTTTCTCTCTCTCTCTCTCGCTCATCTATCCCACTGTCTCTTACTTCTCTTACTCTTTCTCTCTCTCTTCTCTCTCTCGCTTCGTCTCTAGCCCTATCTCTTATCTCTCTCTCTCTCTCTCTCTCTCGCTTCTTGCTCTGCGCTCTTGCTCTCTCTCTCTCTCTTGTCTCTCTTACTTACCCAATCTTTTCTCTTTCTCTCTCTCTCTGTCGTCTCTCTGTCTGTTCTCTGCCTCTCTCTCTCTCTCTCAGTCTCACTTCCTCTCTCTCTCTGTTAGAGCCGATTTGGACATTATTTGTATATAAAGACTGAAGATACTGAGCTCCATGTAAGTTGTGTAAATAATATAAATATTAATGTATATGAATGAAATTTAGGTACGTACCGTTTATGATTTAGTATACTGATTAGATATATTCATTTGTTATTAGTGTACTCAGTTTTTTGTCCCCTCTTGCCATTCATTTGTACTGTGTTAATTGTGTTAGTATAAAGGCAGGAAGTTGGGCCTTCGGGGGGAGTCCTTGCAGATGCGGGAGCGGTATAGTTTTTTGACCATACAGAATGACAGA
>NW_019946558.1:0-8097 GCF_002910315.2 Salvelinus sp. IW2-2015
AGACAGTGGGTCCACTAGGCATGTCTTCTTCAGATGGTTTTAACAGACAGTGGGACACAGGACATGTCTTCTTCAGATTGGTTTACAGACTAGTGGGACCAACTAGACATGGTATTCCTTCAGATGGGTTTAGCAGACAGTGGGCCATGAGGAACATTCTTCTTCAGATGGTTTTACAGACAGTGGGCCACAAGGACAATGTCTTCTTCAGATGGTTACCAGACAGTGGGTCCACTAGGACATGTCTTCTTCAGATGGTTTACAGACAGTGGGACACTTAGGACATGTCTTCTCAGATGGTTTAACAGACATGGGACACTAGGACAATGTCTTCCTCAGATGGTTACAGACAGTGGGCCACTAGGACATGTCTTCTTCAGATGGTTTACAGACAGTGGGCCATGAGGACATGTCTTCTTCAGATGGTTTAACAGACAGTGGGGCCACTAGGACAGTCATTACAGATGGTTACAGACATGTCAACTAGGACATTTCTTCTCAGTGGTTACAGACAGTGGCCACTTAGACAATGTCTCGCAATGGTTTACAAGACAGGACACTAGGACCATGTCTTTTCAGATGGTTACAGACGTGGGACACTAGGACATGTCTTCTTTTCAATGTTTACAGACAGGACACTAAGAGCATTCTTCTTCAACTGGTTTACAACAGTGGGCCACCTAGGACATGTTTCTTCAGATTGGTTTACAAGAACAGTGGGCCACAGGACATTCTTCATCAATGGTTTTACAGAAGTGGGGCCACTAGGACATTCTTCTTCAGATGGTTTACAGACAGTGGACACTAGGACATGTCTTCCTTCAGATGGTTACAGACAGTGGGACACTAGACATGTCTCTCAGATGGTTTACAGACAGTGGGTTCACTAGGAACATGTCTTCTTCAGATTTTCAGACAGTGCGCCACTGGACATGTCTTCTTCAGATGGTTTACAGGACAGTAGGGCCATGAACAGTCTTGCATCAGATGGTTTACAGACAGTGGGGCACTAGGACATGTGTTCATCAGATGGTTTTACAGACAGTGGGCCACTAGACCATGTCTTCCTTCAGATGGTTTACAGACATGGGTCATCAGGACAGTCTTCTTCAGATGGTTACAGACAGTGGGCCACTAGGACATGTCTCTTCAATGGTTTAACAGACAGTGGTCACTAGGACATGTCTTCATCAGAATGGTTTTACAGACGTGGGACACTAGACATGTCTTCTTCAGATGGTTTACAACAGGGTCCATAATGACATGTCCTTCTTCCAGATTGGTTACAGACAGTGGGTCACTAGACAGTCCTTCCTTCAGATGGTTTACAGACAGTGGTTCCACTAGGATCAGTCTTCTTCAGATGGTTTACAGACAGTGGGTCACTAAGGACATGTCTTCTTCAGATGGTTTACAGACAGTGGGTCCACTAGGGACATGTCTTCTTCAGATGTTTTACAGACCAGTTGCCATGAGACATGTTCTTCATCAGATGGTTTACAGACAGTGGACACTAGACATGTCTTCTTCAGATGGTTTACAGACAGTGGTCACTAGGACATGTTCTTCTTCAATGGTTACAGACAGTGGGATGAGGACATGTGCTTCGTTCAGATGGTTTACAGACAGTGGTCACTAGGACATGTCTCTGTCAGATGGTTTAACAGACAGTGGGTCCACTAGGACATGTCTTCTTCAGATGGTTTACAGACAGTGGGCCACTAGGACATGTCTTCATCAGATGGTTTACCACGACATGGGTCACTAGGACATGTCGTTCTTTCAGATGGTTTACAGACAGTGGGCCACTAAGTGACAATTCTTCCATTCAAGATGTTTGGTTTACGAGACAGTGGGTCACTAAGACATGTCTTCTTCAGATGGTTTACAGACAGTGGGCCACTAGGACATGTCTTCATCAGATGGTTTACCGACAGTGGGCCCACTAGGACATGTCTTCTCCAGATGGTTTACAGACAGTGGGTCCACTAGGACATGTCTTCTTCAGATGGTTTTACAGACAGTGGGCCATGAGGACATGTCTTCTTCAGATGTTTACAGACAGTGGGCCCACAAGGACATGTCTTCTTCCAGATTGGTTTACAGAAGTGGGACACTAGGAACATGTCTTCATCAGATGGTTTTACAGACAGTGGGCCCCACTAGACATGTCTTCTTCAGATGGTTTACAGACAGTGGGCCACTAGACATGTCTTCATCAGATGGTTTACAGACAGTGGGCCCACTAGGACATTGTCTTCTTCAGATGGTTTACAGACAGTGGGCCATGAGGACATGTCCTTCTCAGATGGTTTACAGACAGTGGCCATGAGGACATTGTCTTCTTCAGATGGTTTAAACAGACAGTGGGCCCACTAAGGACATGTCTTTCTTCAAGATGGTTTACAGACAGTGGACACTAGGACATGTCTTCTTCAGATGGTTACAGACAGTGGTCCACTAGACAAATGTCTTTCTTCAGATGGTTTACAGACAGTGGACACAGGACATGTCTTACTTCAGATGGTTTACAGAGTGGCCAGAGGTCATGTCTCTTCAGATGGTTTACAGCATGGCCCACAAGACATGTCTCTTCAGATGGTTTACAGACAGTGTGGACACTAGGACATGTCTTCTTCAGATGGTTTACAGACAGTGGGTCCACTAGGACATGTCTCTTCAGATGGTTTACAGACAGTGGGCCATGAGGACATGTCTTCTTCAGATGGTTTACAGACCAGTGGGCCATGAGACATGTCTCTTCAGATGGTTTACAGACAGTGGGTCACTAGGACATGTCTTCTTCAGATGGTTTAACAGACAGTGCGTGTCCACATAGACATGTCTTCTTCAGATGGTTACAGACAGTTGGCCATGAGGACATGTCTTCTTCAGATGGTTTACAGACAGTGGGCCACTAGGACATGTCTTCTTCTGATGGTTTACAGACAGTGGGCCATAGAATATGTCTTTTCAGATGGTTTACAGACAGTGGCCATGAGGACATGTCTTCTTCAGATGGTTACAGACAGTTGGGCCACCTAGGATCATGTCTTCTTCAGATGGTTACAGACAGTGGGCCACTAGGACATGTCTTCTTCAGATGGTTAACAGACAGTGGGCCACAGACATGTCTTCTCAGATGGTTGACAGACAGTGGGCCACTAGGACATGTCTTCTTCAGATGGTTTACAGACAGTGGGCCACTAGGACATTTCTTCAGATGGTTTACAGACAGTGGCCACAGACATGTCTTCTTCCAGATGGTTTACAGACAGTTGGGTCACTAGGAATTTATTTACCTTTCTTCGACGGGAGTAAAAGAGAATAAAACAAATGCCAAAAAAACACATAAATACTTGATTTATTGAGAAAATCCAACTTCTCCCAACGCTAAATTAGCCTTTAGTTTGACCTATTCTGCTGTATTCCCTCTGGATTTAATTAATCTCAATCCGAAATCGTACCCTACCCCCAACCTAGTGCACTACTTTTGACCATAGCGCCATGGGCCCATGTGAAAAGTAGTGCACTACTTTTGACCAGAGCTCTATGGGCCCATGTGAAAAGTAGTGCACTACTTTTGACCAGAGAGCTATGGGCCNGGGCCCATGTGAAAAGTAGTGCACTACTTTTGACCAGAGCTCTATGGGCCCATGTGAAAAGTAGTGCACTACTTTTGACCAGAGAGCTATGGGCCCATGTGAAAAGTAGTGCACTACTTTTGACCAGAACGCTATGGGCCCATGTGAAAAGTAGTGCACTACTTTTGACCAGAACGCTAAGGGCCCATGTGAAAAGTAGTGCACTACTTTTGACCAGAACGCTAAGGGCCCATGTGAAAAGTAGTGCACTACTTTTGACCAGAGCGCTATGGGCCCATGTGAAAGTATTGCACTACTTTTGACCAGAGCGCTATGGGCCCATGTGAAAGTAGTGCACTACTTTTGACCAGAGGTCTATGGGCCCATGTGAAAGTAGTGCACTACATTTGACCAGAGGTCTATGGGCCCATGTGAAAGTAGTGCACTACTTTTGACCAGAGGTCTATGGGCCCATGTGAAAAGTAGTGCACTATACATGGAATATGTAGCCGTTCTGGACACAGACTTCTTGTCCTTTGGTTAATCTTTCCTAAGATTTAGCCAGCTCTGTTGAGGACAGGCCTGTGTACCGGAACTGAGGGATGTATAGCAGAAACAGGGATACATATACAATGGGAGAGTTAGGCCTCTATCTCTCTATCTATCTCCTTCACTCCGTCTCTCTCTTTACCCCCATCTCTCTCTCTATCTCCTCCCTCCCTCTCTCCCTCCTTTCAAATTAAGTTGATTTCTGAGTTATGCTAATAGGCTGCTTAGCTGAATAATTAATTTGTGGGTGCATTTAGAGTGGCCACAGCTCGCCAGTATCAATCATTGATGTCAGAATATAATGTCTCCTTCATTGTAACACCACACTGCCATACCACGATACAGTCATACCACTTTATCGCCATACCACCGTACAGCCATACCAACATACCACTATACTGCCATGCTGCCATACTGCCATACTGCCATACCACAATACTGCCATACCACTGTACTGCCATACCACCATACTGCCATACTGCCATACCACCGTACAGCCACACCACGGTACCACCATACCAACAGTACCGCAATACCACCGTACAGCCATACCACTATACTGCCATGCTATCATACTGCCATACCGCCAAAGCACAGTACCGCCATACCACCGCACAGCCATACCTCCGTACCGCTATACTGCCATACTGCCATATATCATACTGCCATACCACCATACCACCATAATGCCAGACCTCCATACCACCATACCACCATACCATTATACTGCCAAACTTCCATACCTCTATACTGCCAGACAATCATACTGCCATACCACCATAACACCATACCGCCATACTGCCATTCCACCATACCGCCATACTACCATACCACAATAACACCATACCGCCATACTGCCATACCGCCATACTACCATACTGCCATACTGCCATACTGCCATTTAACCATACCACCATTTTGCCATACCACCATACTGCAAGTCTGCAATACCATTAAACTGCCATACCACCATACTGCCATACCACCATAATGCCAGACGTCCACACCACCATACCACCATTCTGCCGTACTTCCATACCACCATTCTGCCAGACCACCACAATGCCATACCACCATACTGCCATACTGCCATGCTGCCATACCATATTTCATCATACTGCCATACCACCATGCCACCATACTCCATACCATCGATACGCACCCATACCACCATTCTCCAGACCAGTCACAATGCCATACCACCATACCACCATATCGACTTCATACCACATACCAATATTGCCCAATCACAACCTCATACTGCCGACATCATCTGCCAGACCCACCGTACAACCATACCGCCATATCTGCCATTCACCAACACGCCATACATCCATACCACAATCACCATACCTGCCATACTGCCTATACGCCAATACCTACTGCCATACTGCCATTAACACCATCTACCATACCACTTTACTGGCCATAAACCCACCATACTTCCAATCCTACCATTAACTGCCATACCACCATGCGCCATACCACATATGCCATTGACGCATCCAACCTAACCCATACCACCATATCTCCTACACATTGCCATACACACCATTCTGCCAGACCACCCAACTGCCATTACCACAAATACTGCCATACTGCACGATAACTGCCATACACATACTGCCATACCACCATCTGCAATACACCATTACTGCCATACCATCATACTCCATACCACCATCTGCAACCATACTGCCATACCAATCGCCACATAACTACCACCATACTGCCAACCCCATATCCATACCACCAGTACTGCCAGACCCCATATCCATACCACCATACGCCGAACCCCCATTAATGCCATACGCACCATACTGCAGACCACATAATGCCATACCACCATACTGCCATACCACCATATGCCATACCACCATACTGCCAACCACCATATGAAACATACCAGTCCCATACTGCCAGACCACCATAATGCCATATCCACCATAATGCCAGGCCACCATAATGCATACCACATTACTGCCAGACCACCATAATGCCATACCACCATACTGGCCAGACCACCATCAATGCCCATACCACCATTGACTGCCAGAACCCAACCACGAGTACTAGCCATACCACCGATCACCACCGGCAATGACATTACCAGACTTACTGCCATACCACCCATACTGCCGACCACCAACTGCCATGACCACCATTGACTGCCACGACCACCATCAATGAGCCATGTTACCAGCCAGTACCACGCATTAATGCCATACCACTCGTATTATCCAGCGTTGCCAAACCCATAATGCCATACCACCATGACTGCCAGACCACCATAAATGCCATACCACCATACTGCCAGACCACCATAATGCCTATACCACCATACGCCATACCACCAAATGCCATACCTACCATTACTGCCAGTACGTCGCCATAAACCATACCACCATACTGCCAGACCACGCATAATGGCGGGCAGTACCACCCATACTGCCAGACCACCATAAAGTAGCCAGTACCACCAAATTGCTCATCACTGCCAGACCACCATAATGCCATACCACCATACTGCCAGACCACCATAATGCCATACCCCATAACTGCCAGACCACCATAATGCCATACCACCAACCACCATACCATCACACGTCCTCATTATCTCACCTATACTGCCAGACCACCATACTGCCAGACCACCATACTGCCAGACCACCATAATGCATACCACCATACCATCATAATCATACCCATACTCCAGACCTAGCCATAATGCCCATACCCACCATACTGCCAGACCAACCATAATGCCATACCACCATACTGCCAGACCACCATAATGATACACCATTACTGCCAACCACCATATGACCAACATACTGCCAGACCACCATAATGCCATACCACCATTACTGCACAGACCAACCATAATGCCATACCACCATACTGCCAGACCACCATAATGCCATACCACCATAACTGCCGCAACCACCACAGAATGGCCATACCACCAGTTACTGCCAGACCACCATAATGCCCATACCACGCATACTGCCAGACCACGCAGTTAATGCCAACCACCATACCCAACCATACCACATAATGCGCATACCACCATACGCCAGACCACCATTAATGCCATACCACCATACTGCCAGACCACCATATGCCATACCACCAGACCATCATAATGCCATACCACCATACTGGCCAGGACCACCATCAATGCCATACCACCATACTGCCAGACCACCATAATGCCATACCACCATACTGCCAGACCACCCATAATCGAGCACGCATACGCCATGTGCCACACCACCATACTGCCAGACCACCAAAGCCATACCACCATACTGCCAGACCACCATAATGTGCCATACCACCATACCACCATACCCTAGCCAGCCACCATACTGCCAGACCACCCATATGCCATACCACCATACTGCCAGACCACCATAATGCCATACCTAACCACTATGCCATACCACCATATCAGACCACCATACTGCCCATACCACCTATACCTCATAATGCCAGGACCACCAGTAATGCCAGACCATCGCTAACGACCGATGACTGTTTTTCCCTTCCCTCCACTCCATGGCCCAAATACAACACCTGACCCCTTGTCAGAGCTGTGTGTTCACTCTGTCTTTACAACAGAGTCCGACACTAAACAGGTACAGCATAAATCAAATAAGAATCAATGTTTATTGTCACGTGGCCCGAATACAACAGGTGTAGACCTTACAGTGAAATGCTACTTACAGCTCTAACCAACAGGTTTAAAACGTATTAGGTTGAGACATAGTGAGGGGTAGGAACAGAAAAAACACGTAAAAAGACAGGCGTATATACAGTAGGCGAGCTACATACACACATCTGTTAGTCAGCTGATTGAGTGTAGTATGTCATGTAGATATATATTAAAGTGACTATGCATGTATGTATGAACAGAGAGATACAGATACAGATTAGCAGCTTTACCCTGTTACATCTCCTC
>NW_019946558.1:8122-21211 GCF_002910315.2 Salvelinus sp. IW2-2015
ATTGAAAAAATCCTAAACTCTCCCACGCGTAATTAAGCCTTTAATAGTTTCGAGCCTATTCTGCGTGTATTCCCTTGCTGGATTTAATCGAATCTCGAATCGCAATGCGTACCCTTGACGCGCCAACCGGTAGGGTTGCCTTGACTTGTTGGCGACCATGAAGCGCGCATGGGCCCATGTGAGAAGTAGGTCACTTACTTGTTGGACCAGAGCCTCGTGGATGGGACCCCTGAGGTGAAAGAGCTAGTGCACTACTTGTGACCAGGAGAGCTGATGGGGCCCGATGGGAAGGTAGTGCACTACTATTGACGCAGGAAGCGCTAATCGGGGCCCACTCGTGGAAACGAGTACGTGCACTGACGTGTTGACCAGAACGCTACAGGGGCCATCGTGAAACAGTAGTGCACTACTTGTTGACCGCCAGAGGCGCTTAAGGGCCCATGGTGAAGAAGTGAGTGCGACCTTACTTTTGACCAGAGCGCTAGCTGGGCCCCTGCTGAAGCAGTATTGCACTACGGTTGTTGACCAGGAGCGCTATGGGGCGCCATGTGAAAGTAGCGTGCACTACTGTTAGTGACCAGAGGTCTATGGGCCGCGATGTGAAAGTAGTGCACGTACATTGTTGGAGCGCAGAGGTCAGTATGGGCACCATGTGAAAGTAGATGCCACCTGTAACTTTTGACAGAGGTCGTATGGGCCCATCTGTTGAACAAGTAGCTGCACCTATACATGAATGATGTAGGCGGGTTCTGGACACAGACCTTCTTGTCCTTTGGTGAATCTTTCCTAAGAGTTAGCCCAGCTCTGTTCGAGGACAGGCCTGCTGTACCCGCTTAGCGATGTCTATAGCAGAAACCAGGATACGATATAGCAATGGAAGAGTTAGGCCTTCTTGATTCTCTCTATTCTATCTCCGTCCACCTCAAGTCTCTCTCTTTACCCCATCGCTGCTTCTCTCTCTCTCCTCGCCTCTCTCCCTCCTTTCAAATAAGTTGATTTCTGAGTTATAGGCTAAATAGGGCCTGCCTGTAGCTGAATAATTAAATTTGTGAGGTGCATTTCTAGAGTGGCCACAGCCGTCGCGAGTGATCGAATCATTTGATGTCCAGAACTTTAATGTCTCCTTCACGTTGTAACACGACACACTGCGCATAGCCCACGGAGTACATGGTCAGTACCAGGCTTTATCGCCATTACCACCCGTACAGCTATCACCAACACTCACACTATTGACTTGCCATGCTGCCATACTGCCTACTGCCATCACCACTCTTAATAACGTGCCAACCGAGCAGCTACTGCCATACCACCATAGCTGCCATAACTGCCAGTAACCACCCGTACAGCCACCGACCACGGCTACCAACCATTACCAACTAGTACCGCCTTACCACACGCGTAAGCCATACCACTCTACTGCCATGCTTATCATGACTTGCCATACCGCCAAAGCAACCCGGAGTTACAGCCATACCACCGCACAGTGCCATACTCCCGTTGACCGCATATACATGCCTGACCTGCCCATCTATCTTCGACTTGCCAGTACCACCATTACCACCATATATGCCAGCACTCCATACCCCAATAGCCCACCGATACAATTACTACTGCCAAACCTTCAACTCTATCACTGCCCGGACAATACATACCTTGCCACCGTACCCCCGGCCGGATCGTGAGACACGCTCGTCCACCAGCGGCCGCATGACTGGCCAGTGGTCCCCACGCCTACCGCCCCATCAGCTACTCAGCCAGGGTCAATACACATAACACGCTACCCGCCACTACTGGCCATACCGCGCATGATACGCATATGCCGAGTTTAGCTGCTACTGCCAGTCTATACGCATACCCAGCCATTTTGCCTCACCACGGCATCGACTGCGTCTGCAATGTACCATTGAAACTGCGCATACAGCCATTGACTGGCCAATGACCGACCAGTAAGTGCAGACGTCCACAGCCACTACGGCACCGATGTCTTGCCGTACCTTCCCATACCACCATTCTTGCCAGACCACCACAATTGCAATACCAGCCACTTACTGCCATAGTGCCTATGGGCTGCCTTATCACGATACTGCCTCGCACCAGTAGCCAGCCATAGTGCCATTTACCATGCATGCCACGCCACTCCACGCTGTTTTCTGGCAGACCAGCACAATGCGCTATACCACCAGTACCACCAGTACTCCCAATACCTCATACCACCCCATTACCACCCATTCTGCCACGACCACCACATCGCCCATTACCCCATATGATAACACCCATGCTGCAATACCACCATAGTTGCAATCGCATCTAATACTGCCATACCATCATACTGGCCATACCCACCATGCTGCCCCTCAATTACACTATACTGCCAATACGCTACCATTATGCTCCATACCACCATACTGCCATCACCATGCTGCCATACCACCATCTGCTGCAGCATACACACATATACTGCCCATCCTCATTTACTGCCATACCACCAGTACTGCCATACCACCTTCTGCAATTACTCACCTACGTCGCCATACCACAATACTGCCGATACGCACTAGTCTGGCGCATCACGATGAGCGGCATCCACCATTCTGCCATACCACCTATAGCTGCATACCGGATCACTACTGCCGTCCCATTCTGCGGGAAGTACACGCAGTCTGGCGCAGTGACATGCAGACCACCAGTGAATGCCCAGTACCACCGATTGTACTGGCCGAGAGCCGCCAGTAGCTGCGCATACCACGAATTAGCTGCCAGACGCCGGCGCATGAAGTGCGCGCATGAGCGCACCATGACTGGCGCAGGGACGGCCGATGAGAATGCCGATCCCACATTGACTGCCAGAACCGAACCGGCATGATGCCATCCACCTAGCCACGACCGACCGATAAGTGCCTACCAGCCATGACTGCCAGACCCTTAGATGCGCATGACCACGCATACTGGCAGACCAGCCATAATGCCATAGGCGCAGCGCATTAGATGCCAGGACCCACCATAATGCGCATGACCGAGCCATACTGGCCAGACCACGGCCATTGATGCCATACCCGATTATGGCGCGGCCGCACCGCGATAACTGCCCTACACACCTACTGCCAACCACGATATGGCGCCGCATAGCCAGCCATGACCAGCCATACCGGGGGCGTTCATACTGCGGCATACACGCATACTGCAGGACCACACGATACGTGCCAGAGCTGCAGCCGATACGTCCAGACCACCATAGCAGAACCCCCTACCATTAGAATGCCATACCACCATTACTGCCAGACACATAATGCCCACTACCCACCATACTGCCAGACCACCCATATGCCATACCACCCTACTGCCACTCACCATAATTGACAGGTAACCACCGCATTCACTGCCGACACCTATCCAATCAATAATGCCGCCACCATACCCCTTACTGCCAGACCACCAAACCATCCACCAACGCCAGACACCAAATGCCATACACCTCGCCAGCCACCGAGACCATAACCATACCGGAATCATTCCTTCGCATCCACCCATACTGCCGACCACACTCATGCACTATGACTGCTCAACACCATAATGGCCATTTACCACCAACCAGCATAATGCTACCCATTACCAACCATATTACCCACTGCCAGACCACCATAATCCATACCGACCATACTGCCAGAGCCACCATAATGTAACACCATCACCACATCCACCAACCTACTACCATTTATCATCACTCGCCTACCATACCACCATTACTGCCAGACCACCATAATGCGGCAGACACCCATACTGCCAGACCACCATAATGCCATACCACTCATCTAGCCACCATAATGCCATACCACCATACTGCCAGACCACCACTAATAGCGCATACGCGACGCATCTCGCCAGACACCATAATGCCATACACCACTTCACTATCCCAGAACTCTCTACTCTAATCTGACACATACTGCCAGACGACCATATGCCATGACCACCTACTGGCACCATAAGATCCCTACCCATATAATTATCCTCCAGACCTACCATAATGCCATACCACATACTTGCACAGCCACGCATATGCCATACCACCGATACTCGGGGCGACAGGCCATACACCTACGCCGACAATGCCATACCACCATGTACTGACCAGACCAACCAATAATGCCCCATACCACCATACTCGCCAGACACCATAAATCAGCCATTAACTCCAACCACACAAGGCCATTCTACCTTAGCCAGACCACCACTACAGCCATCACCTACTGCAGATCCACCAGTAAATGCACCCCATTCCAACCAACCATATGCTACCGACCATACTGCCAGTAACCACACCATGCTAATGCCATACCACGCATACTGCCAGCACCACCATATGCCATCAGCGCTACCCATCGACCATCCATAAGCATACCACCTACGGCCAACACCATCAATGGCGCATACCACCATACTGAGCACCAAGCCTCCACCAACTCAGACCATAATCGAGACGCATACCAGTAAACCAACTGGAGCACTCCCTGACCACCATACTTGCCAGACCACCATAGATTGCACGTACCACCATACCACCATACCCAGAGCCACCATGACATGCCGACACATATGCCATACCACCATACTGCCAGACCACCATAAATGCCATACCACACTAATGCCATACCCATACATTGGCAGACTCACCATACTGCCCATACCACCATACCTCATAATGCCAGCGACCACCAGTAATGCCAGACCATCATACGCCGATGCTGGTTTTTCCCTTCCCTCACTCCATGGCCCATAGGTACAAGCAACCTGACCTGCTTGTCAGGCTGTGTTCACTCTGTCTTTGCACACAGAGTCCGTGAGCACTGAAACAGGCTACAGCATTAAATCCAATAGAAATCACATGTTTATTTCTGGCCGTGGTGCCGAATACAAACAGGTTGTAAGACCTTACAGTGAAATGTCTACTTCAGCAGCTCGTAACCAACAGTCTTAGAAAGTTATTGGTTGAACAAGTGAGGTATGGAGAAGCAAATAAAACAACGTATAAAGAACAGGCTATATACAGTAGCGAGCTACATAACACACATCGTAGTAGCGCTATGAGTGTATATGTCATGTAGATATGTTAAATGACTATGCATGTTATGTATTGAACAGAGAGAGACAGAACAGATACAGCAGTTACCTGGTACACACAGAGAGTTCCAGCATTAACAGTACAGCCATTCCTGGCGACACACAGAGAGGTCCAAGCATTAACAGATACACTCAGTTACCCTGCACACACAGGAGTGGTCCATCATTACCAGATTACAGCATACCCTGCCACACACAGAGAGGTCCAGCTATGACAAGGTACAGGCATTTACCCTGGCACACTAAGAGAGCCAGAGGTCAACAGGTACAAGAGCATTACCCTGGACACACGACAGAGAGATCCAGGCATTAAAGACATGCATTACCCTGGCACACAGACAGAGAGTCCGCATAACAAACGGTGACCAGACTGTAGCTCCTCGCAGCACACAGAATGTCACCAAACAGTACAGCTTTACGCCTGGAAGACACACAAGGAGATCGAGCTAACAGTACACAATACCCCTGGCACCCACGCAGAGAGATCGCGTAACAGTCTACAGCATTACCCTGGGCAACAAAGTCCACACATAACCAGGACAGATTACCCTGGCACACACAGAGAGTCCCAGCATTAACGGTACAAGCATTACCCTGGGCCACACCAGAGAGGCCAGCATTAACAAGCTTTCCAGCATTACCGGCTGGGCACAGCACAGAAGGAGTCAGCGGATTAAGCAGGGTACGAGGCGATTACCCTGGTACACAGCAGAGAGCTCCGGCATTCAACGCAGAGCTACAGCATTACCCTGGCACACACAGAGAGTCCAGCATTAACAGGTACAGCATTACCCTGGCACACACAGAGAGTCCAGCATTAACAGTGGCGGCATTACCCTGGCACACACAGAAAAACGTGATGAACCGTCTCAGGCATTGTACAAAGTGAAGAGAGAGAGAAAGAGAGAGCGAGATACCAGAACTAACTAGAGAGGGATACCAGAACTATGTGTCCAATCTTCTGAATGTTGTACCCACATGAAAAGTTTGATGTTCAAAGAGTCTGTTAGAGAGAATAAATAAATGATTTTAAAGCTTTCAAACTGACACAGCAAATGCTTCTGTTCCCTCTGTATCCTTGTGTCTGAAGTGATGTTACATACAGTGACAGACAGACTGGGTATTTGTCCCAGGTGGAACCTTATTCCCTACATAGTGCACTACTTTTGACCACAACCATATGGAGCCTGATAGTGCACTACAGAGCAAACAACAAAGGTGTCTGTCTACCTGTCTGTCGTCCTTCATTCAGCCTTGTTTCTCCCGTCAACACAGCCTTTTCAAAGTCATGGTTCCTCCCCCAAGTTCCCACACACATTGGAACGGAACACTATATTCTTAGAACTGAGTTCTAGATTCTTTCACTGTGTTCTATTCCAAGATGTCCGTCACAACACCTCCTTGAACCACGTATTACTGGAGAAATCAGGATGTCCGTCACAACACCTCCTTGAACCACGTATTACTGGAGAAATCAGGATGTCAGTCACAACACAGTCCTGAACCACATATTACTGGAGAAATCAGGATGTCAGTTAAAGCACAGTCCTGAACCACATATTACTGGAGAAATCAGGATGTCAGGTTATAACACCTCTCTGAACCACATATTACTGGAGAAATCAGGATGTCAGTCACAACACAGTCCTGAACCACATATTACTGGAGAAATCAGGATGTCAGGTTATAACACCTCTCTGAACCACATATTACTGGAGAAATCAAAATCTCTATCACGCAGGTATGTAACAAAAAATAAAATCTTTGGGAAAATTATATGATCATTATAAAATAAAATAAAAATGGTCTTAATTTCAATTGAATTAAATGTAATTAATTTCAACACCATTTGTGACATAAAAATCAGGAATAATTAGCTCTGAAGCTTGTTAGATTGATTAGCTAGCTGATTGATCTTCATTCTACATTACACAAGAAGACGTAACAATAGTTAATGATGGGCCCTGTTCATTACCGTGACAGCCTCCTGTACGGCTCATCACACCCACTCTACGGTACGTACCAAAAACCACCCTACTTATTATATAGTCCACTTATTATTAATATGTATATTTTTTTAAGTACATAAGAATAGGTTGCCAGTTGGGACCCAATTTAGACAAAGTCAACTGCAGAGCCCCTTTCCTTTGAAACACAAAGCCCTCAGTTTAAACATGAACATGAAGCCACATAGAAACAGGACAATTTTCAAGGAGAAATACTCCTACTAGGGACGTACCTGGCACAAAATGGACTTTTGCGATCATTCCAAATTACGTTCCGTAGTTAGTTTATGTTCGTAAAAATGACAGCTCCCTTTTTAAGAACTAAAGTAACACATAGATAACTAAAACCATTTACTTATTAAGAATTGTCTGAGTTTAACTCATTTTTATTTAGACAGTTACCATGGTCCTTTACAAATGATGCTAAACATGAGAATGCACTCAATCAAAGTAGGTCTGTAGATAAACAAACAACAAATTAACATTACTTTTAAAGCACTGTATTTTTTTAAGGTTAAATAGCTGAGCTTCATTTCCAAAACAAAGTAAGTTATCATGACCCTTTGTTCAAGACAGAGCCTAATTTTCTATCTTTACATTAACATCCTGACCTGTATCTTTACCTTAACAACCTGACCTGTATCTTTACCTCAACAACCTGACCTGTATTGCATTACTAATCTTAAATTGCCCTGTATCTTTTACCTTGCAATCAAATACTGACCTGTATCTTTACCTTACAACGTGACCTGTATCTTTACCTTAACAACCTGGACCTGGTATTTGTACCTCATCTAAAATGACCTGTATTCTACTAACAACCTGACTGTTCCTTTACCTTAGACAACCTGACCTGTATCCTTACTTTAACAACCTGACGTATCTTTACTTACTAACTGACTTTCTCTACCAACAACGTGACCTGTTATTTTACCTATAACAAACTGGACCTGTTGTATCTTTACCTTATCAACCGTGACCTGTATCTTTACTTAACAAACTGACCTGTATCTTTACCTTAACAAACCTGACCTGTATCTCTTACCTTAACAACCTGACCTGTATCTTTACCTTTACAACTGACCTGTATCTCTACCTTAAACAACTGACCTGTATCTTTACCTTAACAAACTGACTCTGTATTCTTTACCTTAACAACCTGACCTGTATCTCTACCTTAAACAACCTGACCTGTATCTTTACCTATTACAACCTGACCTGTATCTTTACCTTAACAACCTGACCTGTATCTTTAACTTACACAACTTGACCTGTATCTTAACCTTAACAAACCTGACCTGTATCTTTTTACCTTAACAACCTGACCTGTATCTTTACCTTTAACAACCTGACCTGTATCTTTTAAACCTTAACAACTCTGACCTGTATCTCTACCTTAACACCCTGACCTGTATCTTTACTTAACAACCTGACCTGTATCTTTACCTTATACAACCTGACCTGTATCTTTAAACCTTGAACAACCTGACGCTGTATCTTTCCTTAAAAACTGACTTGTATCTTACCTTAACAACCTGACCTGTATCTCTATCTTAACAACCTGACCTGTATCTTACCTAACACCTGGCCGTTGTATACTTTACATCAATAACAAACTGACCTGTATCTTTACCTTAACAACTGACTGTATTTTACATTAACAAACTGACTCTGTATCTTTACCGGTTAATAACACACTGAACCTGTATCTCTTACCTTTAAACCTGACCTGTATCTTTACCTTAAAACCTTTACTTAATTCCTACCTTACAACCTGAGCTGTATCTTCTACTTTAACAACCTGAACTTTATCCTTACCTTAACTAACTGACTGTATCTTTACCCTTAACAACCTGACCTGTATCTTTACATTAATTTAAACAACTGACCTGTATCTCTACCCTTAACTAACACTGACCTGTATCTTTACCTTAACAAACCTGACCTGTATCTATCCTACCTTATACAAACCTGACCTGTATCTTTACCTTATAACAACCTGACCTGTATCTTCTACCTTAACAACGGACCTGTATCATCTACCTTTAACAACCCTGACGCTGTATCTTTGACCTTAACAAACGCTGAACTGGTAATCTTTACCTTTACAAGCCTGAACCTGTATCTTTACCTTAATTTAACAACCTGACCTGTATCTTTACCTTAACAACCTGACCTGTATCTCTACCTTAACAACCTGACCTGTTTATCTACCTTAACAAACTGACCTGTATCTTTACCTTAACAAACTGACCTGTATCTCTATCTTAACAAACTGACCTGTATCTTTACCTCATCAAACTGACCTMTATCCCTTGYTAGTTGAATTCAGAAAGGGTAAGCAGATATGAGTGTCTGCTAAATGACCTAAATATAAATTATAATACAAAAACAGGTGAATTTCCCCTCCACCCACATTAGATCAAATAAAGGTTTGCTATGGTCCTTTCTGATGGACGTTTGGAAGCAAAAGGGGGTGGTAGTGGCAACCCGATTCMCTCTATAATTAAGCCAATCACAAGGAAATTAGTATTCTGCAGACTCATTATAGGTGGTAATTAACACTTAAGAACGTACTTCCTAAAGCGCACCCTAATCCCCTATATAATGGCCCTATTGACCCTGGTCAAAAGCAGTGCACTATGAAGAGACAAAGGGTACCATTTGGTATGCAGACTACTTGATGTCACTTTTTGTTTTTATTTTATTTTAATTTCTCCTTTTATTTAACCAGGTAGGCTAGTTGAGAACAAGTTCTCATTTACAACTGCGACCTGGCCAAGAATAAAGCAAAGCAGTTCGACACATACAACAACACAGAGTTACACACGGAGTAAAACAAAACATACAGTCAATAATACAGTAGAAAAATAAGTCTATATACAGTGTGTGCAAATGACGTAGGATAACTGACAGGCTGATAAAAACAGACAAAAAAAAAACATATGTTTATGAAAAATCTGATAAGTAAAATTTTGATCAGCGAAAACACTCGGGAGTTATTGGACAGGTATCCCTTTGGTACAGCTCTCCTTTTAAATGAATCATACAAACGTTATTTCACTCTGTTTAATAGAGAAGCWATTGTAGAGGAGATATGAGAGAGCATGTCCTCCGCTGATTCCCAGCATGCAACAACACCTCCGAGAAAGAAAGAGGATTGAGAGAGAAAAACAAATGAGGGAAACAGACCTTCTCAACTGTTTTAATGAAGTCATCTAAGAAGGKTTTTTAAAACAATTCTGCTTGTTGAGAGTGAACACTGCACAGTTGGATTGTAACTTGTCACGGAGCAGACGTCTAGTTCTCCTGTGCTAATTTTCTCTCCCTGTGTCTTTTTTTTGTCTCTCCCCTCATTTTCTCTGTTTTCCTCACAAACATCTCCATCGACAGGGGAACGTGAGAGAAAGAGACAGACGCCCAGAGCATCAATAATTGCCTTGCGCATCAAAAGAAATGTTTAAAAGAAATTAGATGAAAAATCACTCTTTGTGCGGAGTCTACAGTCTGCGTCTATAGGACTTCCTTTGCCAGACTTCACACAGTTGGCGTATGTAAAACGTAATCTGACATAACCGCAAGCATTAATAGGTTGCCTAGCAATTAAGGTTGGAATGTGCATGTCACAGGAGTGGGTTCTGTTGTCATGGACAACGCAGACCTCGCCATTCCAACACAGAACAGACTAGCAGTTTTCAAGAGCGTTGGTCAACTGAAACTGAAWGGTAGCCGGTTCGAATCCTGAGCTGGCAAGGTGGAAGAATTCTGCCCATCAACTGCTCCCCAGGGGGATAACCGTTCCCATGCAAACCACTAAAAGGGGATAACCGTTCCACCTCACACCACTAAGGTGGCGATAGACCGTTCCATCACACACAACTAGGGGATAACCCGTCATCACACTAAGAGAATAAACCGGTTCATCACAACATAAGGGGATTAAACCGTTACCATCACACACACTAAGGGGATAACCGTATCACAACAGCAATCACTACGGGGATAAACCGTTACATCACAGCCAACTAATGCGGGTAGTTATACACACAAGGGGATAACCGTTCCATCCACCACTAAGGGGATAACCGTTACCATCACACCACTAAGGGGATAAACCGTTCCATCCCTAAGGGTAACCGTATCCATCACAACCAGCTAAGGGGATACCGTTCCATCACACCACTAAGGGGATACCGTTACATCACACATAAGGGATAACCGTTCCATCACACCAACTAAGGGGATAACCGTTCCATCACACCACTAAGGGATAACCGTTTCCATCCACACCACTAATGGGGATAACGTTCCATTCACACCACTAAGGGGATAACCGTTTCCATCACAACACTAAGGGGATAACCGTTCCAATCACACACTAAGGGGATAACCGTTCATCACCACACTAAGTGGGAATAACCGTTCCATCACACACTAGGGATAACCGTTCCATCACACCCACTAAGGGGATAACCGTTCCATCACATCACTAAGGGGATAACCGTTCCCATCCACACCACTAAAGGAGGATAACCGTTCCATCACACCACTAAGGGATAACCGTTCCATCACACCACTAAGGGGATAACCGTGTCCATCACACCACTAAGGGGATAACCGTTCCACACCATCTAAGGGGAAACCGTTCCATCACACCACTAAGGGGATACCCGTTCCACTCACTAAGGGGATAACCGTTCCATCACACCATTAAGGATAACCGTTCCCACACACCACTAAGGGGATAACGTTCCATCACACCACTTAAGGGGATAACCGTTCCATACACCACTAAGGGGATAACCGTTCCATCACACACTAGCGGGATAACCGTTCAGTCACACCACTAAGGGATAACCGTTCCATCACACCAGCTCTAACGGGATAACCGTTCCATTCACACCACTAAGGGGATTAACCGTTCCATCACACCACTAAGGGGATAACCGTTTCCATCACTAAGGGGAATAACCGTTACATCACACCACTAAGGGAAACCGTTACATCACACCACTAAGGGGATAACCGTTCCATCCAAACACTAAGGGGATAACCGTTCATCACCCCCCAAAAAAACAACAACACTAAAGGGGATAACCGTTCCATCACTAAGGGGATAAACCGTTCCAGTCACACCACTAAAGGGGATAACCGTTCCATCACACCACTAAGGGGATAACCGTTCCATCACACCACTAAGGGGATAACTTCCATCACTAGGGAATAACCGTTCCATCACACCACTAAGGGGATAACCGTTCCATCAACCACTAAGGGGATAACCGTTCCATCACTAAGGGGATTAACCGTTCCATCACACCACTAAGGGGATAACCGTTCAATCACACCACTAAAGGGATAACCGTTCCATCACACCACTAAGGGGATAACCGTTCCATCACACCACAAGTGTGGGATAACCGTTCCATGCACAGTCACTAAGGGGATAACCGTTCCATCACATCACTAAGGGGGAGATAAACCGTTCATCACACCACTAAGGGATAAACCGTTCCATCACTAAGGGGAATAACCGTTCCATCACAACCACTCACGGGGAATAACCGTTCCATCACACAATAAGGGATAACCGTTCCATCACACCACTAAGGGGATAACAGTTCACATCACACCACTAAGGGGATACCGTTACATACACACACTAAGGGGATAACCGTTCCATCACACCACTAAGGGGAATAACCGTTATTCCATCACACCACTAAGGGGATAACCGTTCCATCACATCACTACAGGGGATAACCGTATCCATCACACCACTAAGGGGATATAAACCGTTCACATCACACACTAAGGGGAAAACTTCAACACACACAGGACGTTCCATCACAACAAGGAAACTTAACACACTAGGGATATCCGTCACATCACACACTAAAGGGGAAACGTATGCCAATCATCTGGATTTCCACTAATGGGGAATTAACGCGTTACACTCACATCG
>NW_019946558.1:23638-29730 GCF_002910315.2 Salvelinus sp. IW2-2015
AACCGGATGAGATGGATATCGATTAAGGAACTCCCCCCCCCCCCCCACCCGCACCTATTTTGATTCAGTGGGGTAGGGTTGAATACGGAAGACACATTTTGGGTGAATGCATTCAGTTGTGCAACTGACTAGGTATCCCCTTTTACCTTCTGTCAGGCCACATCCTTTCATTACTCCTTCCAATCTAATAAAACATTGTGATTCGTTGGATCTCTCAGTAGCTACTGTCCGTCTCACACTATAAGAGTATCTGGATATATTTCAGGTACGCACACAAAGGAAGTATGCCTCCTCTCTATTTCTCCCTGTTTCTCTGTCTCACTCTCTCTGTTTAATCTCCTTCTTTCTGTCTTCTATCTCCCCATCTCTGTGATCTGTCTCTCTCACTGCATGTACTTGTTTTCTGTCTCATATGTCTTCCCTTCACTAATTTGCCATTGTCTCTCCACCCCTCTTTTGTCTACCTCCCTCCTCTCATTTCTTTCCTCTTTTTCCTCCTACCTGTCTCCCTGGCCTCCCTGTCTCCGCTCTCCCTGTCTCCTCTGCTCCCGCCTCCCCGTCTCCCCTGCTCTCCCTGTGCTCCCTGCCTCCCCTGTTCTCCTGCCTCCCTGGCCTCCCTGCTCCCTGCCCTCCGCGCTGCCTCCCTGTCTCCCTGTCTCCCTCCCTGCCTCCCTGCTCGCCTGCTGCTCTCCCTGTCTCCCTGCGTCTCCCTGCCTCCGCTGTCTCGCATGCCTGCCCTGTCTCCCTTGCTCCCTGTCTCCGCTGTCTCCCTGGCGCTCGCTGTTGTCATCTGCCTGCTCCCTTCGCTCCTGTCTGCACTGCTCTCCTGCCTCCCTGTCCTCCCTGCCTCCTCCTACCCTGCCTCTGCCTCCTGTCTCCAGTTCTTCCTGTCTCTTCTCGTCTCAGTATTGATTTCATCGAGCGCGCAGCAGGCTGATGGCAGGGAATTGTTTGCCGTGAGATAATTGTCCATCATTGGCACGTGTGATGAGTGCTTGACTCAACCAATTATTTATTTATTAATGACTTTGATGGAGCAGGAGGGATGACAGAGAGAGAGAGGGGGGGGGGAGAAAGATGAGATTGAATGAGGGAACACGAAGGATGGAGAGAGATGGTCATCCAGAAAGAGAGCAGAGAGGAGAGAGAGAACATATGAAAGAAAAAGAAAGAAAAGTGGTCGAGAGAGTGAGGGAGAGAGAGAGATAGAGAGAGGGGGAGAGGAGAGAGAGCAGAGAGAGAGAGGGAGAAGGGAGAGACAAAGAAAAGAGAGGGAGAGAGAGGGGAGAGAGAGAGAGAGAGAGGGAGAAGGAACGGAGAGAGGGAGAAGAGAGAGAGAGTAGAGGGAGAGAGAGGGGAGAGCGAGCAGCGAGAGGGCCCGATGAGAACCTACCCTGCAGTCAATCCGCAAGTCCAAGTGTCCTCCCTTGTTTGCTCGAATGATCTGGTGTCTTCCTCGTCACCAACCAAGGACGGGCCCTACCAGCAGCACCTACGCATGCTTCTGCCACAGATTCTGTTCAGAACCTGGGCCCTGACAGTAAATCTCAGTAAGTACGCGAAAATATCGCGTGTTCCAAAAAAGGTCCAGCTCCCACCAGGGCCGACAACATTCCACTGCTACGACCACCGTTGCCCTAGAGCCAGCACCAAAAAACTATACATACCTTGCGGCCCTAAAACATCAGCACTGGCACAAAGGTCACTTCCACAAAGCTTGTGAACGATCGCTGAGAGAGCCAAGGCAAGAAGGGGCCTTTCTATGCGCAATCAAAAGGATACATTAAATTTCAACATCGCATTAGGATCTGGCTACAAAATTACTTGAATTCAGTCATAGAGGCCCATTGCCTCTTTATGGTTGTGGAGGTCTGGGGTCCGCGTCACCTGCAACCAATGATTTCGAGCAAAATGGGACAAAACACCAAATTGAGACTCTGCATGCAGAGATTGCCTGGCAAAAATATCCTCCGTGTAGCAACGTAAGAAACACCAAATAAGATGCTATGCAGAGGCAGAATTAGGCGCGATACGGCCACTAATTATGCAAAATCCAGAAAAGACCGCCCGTCTAATTTCTACATACGCACTAAAAGGAAGCGATCCCGGATAACCCTTCCATACACAAAGCATCACCGTACAGAGAGATGAACCTTTGAGACGAGTCCCCTAAGCGAAGCTTGGTCGCTTAGGCCTCTGTTCACTGATTGCCTCGGTAACTACAAATGCCACAGAGCCCAGGAAACAGCAGCAATTAGACCCACCAGATCATGAGAAACAAAAAGATATTTACTTGCACAATTGGAAAGAATTAATGAAAAAAATCAGGAGCAAACTAGTAATGCTATTTGGCCTAACCATGAGAGGTACACAGTGGGATGATGATGCCTGACCTACTGTTGAGCTGACCAAACTTAAGGGCAAAGCTTTGACTATGTATCAGACCTGCAGTGAGCCATTAGGCCTTTGCCTATTGAGAAGGCCGCGCGTATGGCAGACTGGCTGCCTGTGCTGACTAATGGAAGGCAGGCTATGTGCACACTGCCCACAAAATGAGGTGGTAAACATTGAGCCCACTGCACTATGCCTAACCTCCTGCCCCAAGTGTATGGAACCTATTATTAGGAGACATATTTCCCTTCTAGATTACATCAGATTGCCACAATAGAGAATTTGAGAAACAATGCCATTGTTGATAAACTGCGCGCATATCTTACTGGGAGAATTCCCTACAGTGTGCCATCACTATGCAGCAGATTTGTGAACCTGTTGGCCTACAGAAAAGTGTGCAACAGTGAAGAACAACACGCAATTGTAAATACAACTCCATATTGTATTGCTTATTTTTATTTTTACTTGTGTGCGTTTTAAACGCATTTTGTAACATTTGTTACATCACACCACTAAGGGGATAACCGTTCCATCACACCACTAAGGGGATAACCGTTACATCACTAAGGGGATAACTGTTACATCACACCACTAATGGGATAACCGTTCCATCACTAAGGGGATAACCGTTCCATCACAACACTAAGGGGATAACCGTTACATCACACCACTAATGGGATAACCGTTACATCACACCACTAATGGGGATAACCGTTCCATCACACCACTAATGGGGATAACCTCTCACCAGCTAAATCTTAACAGGACTGTTTGAGTGTTGACAGAAATAAAGCATTCGTATTAAACATAAAACCTGGTTAAACAATAATGTAAATTATTATCAAGATAAGATCTGAGTCAAAATGCCTTAACTATTGAGCACTTTCTCCATCTTAATTAAGTAATTATCTTCAGATAGTAAACAGCGGATGTGAGATGGAGAATCCACAAAAAAAAAACACAGAAACTAAACTCAACACCAAGTAAACTCTCAACATCTCACATAAATGAACATACATTTCTCTCCATTCGCTGTTATATCATTTCCCTTTCTCACAATTGCTTGTTATTTTTATGGTTGTTGCTAAATGTACCAAACATTAGCGTTAAGGTGTGAATGCTGAAAGTGACAAATGCTCTGCCTTCAAGCAGTTAGTTGGTGCTGTTTTTGTCGACTCTCCATTATACAAATGTCCAATTGCTCTTTTTGGTTTTTACAAAAAAACGCCGCCAAACATTAGCTTTTACTGTCAAACCCAATCTGTTTTCACCTCAAATGCCATCGCAGAGGGATAGGTGTTTACCCCGAATTACACATTTACCTCATCATCACAGGGGTGGTTTGGCATCTAGAGCATGCTAACAGAGGCTCTACCCACTCACACTGCTCTGCACTCAACCATGCTAACATTGGTTAAGTAGAATAAACCAACTTAAGGGTTTCTGCTTGATTCACCGGGTTCATAGTAGGGAAGTCAAACGTTCAGGCTGCTGCATTGACACTACGGAGATAGTTGGGTGAGATATTAAATCCAGTCAGAACACACCTATTGTCCAGCTCAGAACACTCACCAGTCAGTCAACACTATCCAGTCAGAACACTATCCAGTCAGAACACTCACCAGTCAGATACACTATCCAGTCAGAACACTCAACCAGTCAGAACACTATCCAGTCAGAAACACCCACCAGTCAGAACCACTATCCAGTCAGAACACTATCAGTCAGAACACCCACCAGTCAGAACACTATCCAGTCAGAACACTATCAAGTCAGAACACTATCCAGTCAGAACTCTGACCAGTCAGACCAGATATCCAGTCAGAACACTATCCAGTCAGAACACTGACCAGTCAGTGAACACTGACCAGTCAGAACACTATCCAGGTCAAACACTCACCAGTCAGAACACCACCAGTCAGACCACTATCCAGTCAGAACACTATCCAGTCAGACCAGTATCCAGTCAGAACACTATCCAGTCAGAACACCCACCAGTCAGAACACTATCCAGTCAGAACACTATGCCATCAGACACTACTCCAGTCAGAACACTATCCAGTCAGAACACTGACCAGTCAGAACACCTATCCAGTCAGAACACTCACCAGTCAGAACACTGACCAGTCAGAACACCTATCCAGTCAGAACACTATCCTGTCAGAACAGCTGACCAGTCAGAACACTATCAGTCAGAACAAACTATCCAGTCAGAACACTATCCGTCAGAACACTGACCAGTCAGAACACTATCCAGTCAGAACACTATCCAGTCAGAAAACACTATCCTGTCAGAACACTGATCCAGTCAGAACACTATCCAGTCAGAACACTATTCCAGTGTCAGAACACTATCCTGTCAGAACACTGACCAGTCAGAACACTATCCAGTCAGAACACCTATCCAGTCAGAACACTATCCAGTCAGAACACTGACCAGTCAGAAACACTATCCAGTCAGAACACTATCCAGTCAGAACACTCACCAGTCAGAACACTATCCAGTCAGAACACTATCCAGTCAGAACACTCCACCAGTCAGACACTATCCAGTCAGAACACTCACCAGTCAGAACACTATCCAGTCAGAACACCCACCAGTCAGAACCACTATCCAGTCAGAACACTATCCAGTCAGAACAACCCACCAGTCAGAACACTATCCAGTCAGAACACTATCTAGTCAGAACACCCACCAGTCAGACCAGTATCCAGTCAGAACACCCACCATTCAGAGCAGTTGAAGAACCCAACAGTCTATGTATCCCCTGTGTCTTAGAGCATAAGACTGCATGCAAACACACCACACACACACACACACACACACACACCACACACACACACCACCACACACACACACACACACACACACACACACACACACACACACACACACACACACACACACACACACACCACACACCACACACCACACACCACACACCACACACCACATACCACACACCACATACACACACCACATACACACACCACACACACCACATACACACACATACACACACATACACACATACACAACACACACACATACACACATACACACAACACACATACACACATACACACATACACACCAAACACCACACACACACACACTTACATGCACAGACACATACACTGAAAAGAGGCTGCAAAATCTGGACCCCTACAAACCATCTGGGCTAGACAATCTGGACCCTACAAACCATCTGGCTAGACAATCTGGACCCCTACAAACCATCTGGGCTAGACAATCTACCCTACAAACCATCTGGGCTAGACAATCTGGTCTCGCTACAAACCATCTGGCTAGACAATCTGGACCCCTACAAACCATCTGGGCTAGACAATCTGGACCCCTACAAACCATCTGGGCTAGACAATCTGGTCTCCTACAAACCATCTGGGCTAGACAATCTGGACCCCTACAAACCATCTGGGCTAGACAATCTGGACCCCTTCAAACCATCTGGGCTAGACAATCTGGACCCCTCAAAACCATCTGGGCTAGACAATCTGGACCCTCTCTCTTCTAAAATGATCCGCCGAAATTGTTGCAACCCCTATTACTATTCTGTTCAACCTCTCTTTCGTATCGTCCGAGATCCCTAAAGATTGGAAAGCTGCCGCGGTCATCCCCTCTTCAAAGGGGAGACACTTTTGTCAGAGCAGCTTCCGATCACTGTACACAGCCATCTGTA
>NW_019946559.1:0-2314 GCF_002910315.2 Salvelinus sp. IW2-2015
GTGCATAAATAGTGCAGGCCAATGGAGAGGAGTTGAGGGTTTCTATGAGCGAGGGCAGCCTTGCAGAATGACATCTACAGTGGCATCTCTATAGATCACCATCAAGACCGTTAGATGGAGGGCTCTGACAGAGGACAGGATCTACTCTGTTGGTTGCATCCATGTTGGAAAGCTATTGGCTAATGGACTGTTGGCTCTAGGAGTAAAAACCACCTCTACTCACCAGTATAACTGACATAGTTACTCACTGATCCAATCAGAGAACAGGGGGGTGAGCAATCTGGCCGTGTGTTGATTCTGAGGTCCCTCAGTGTGTGTGTGTGATTCTGAGGTCCCCTCAGTGTGTGTGTGTGATTCTGAGGTCCCCTCAGTGTGTGTGTGTGATTCTGAGGTCTCCTCAGTGTGTGTGTGTGATTCTGAGTCTCCTCAGTGTGTGTGTGATTCTGAGGTCTCCTCAGTGTGTTGTGTGATTCTGAGGTCCCCTCAGTGTGTGTGTGTGATTCTGAGGTCCCCTCAGTGTGTGTGTGTGATTCTGAGGTCCCCTCAGTGTGTGATTCTGAGGTCTCCTCAGTGTGTGTGTGTGATTCTGAGGTCTCCTCTGTGTGTGATTCTGAGGTCTCCTCAGTGTGTGTGTGATTCTTGAGGTCTCCTCTGTTGTGTGATTCTGAGGTCTCCTCCAGTGTGTGTGTGATTCTGAGGTTCTCTCTGTGGGTGATTCTGAGGTCCCCTCAGTGTGTGATTCTGAGGTCTCCTCAGTGTGTGTGTGATTCTGAGGTCCCCTCAGTGGGTGAGAGAAAGAGAGAGAGAGAGAGCTGACACATTCACAGCCATGGACATGTGGAGGTGTACGCTGACAAGAGGCACGGGTTGTTGAACCACCGCTCCCTTATTGTACCATCGCTCCCTTAAGTGTCCTCTTGGAGTGGGGAGGGAGAGAGAGAGAGAGACAGAGACTGCAGATAGCCTGCTGCAGTAGAAGCAGTGAGTATTGAACCCTGCCTCGTCTGTCCTTGTCCTGTCAGGAGAAGGATTTTGAGTAAAAAACCAACACAACATTACATCTAAAAAGGGGACAGCATTAAATAAGTTTTAACCCAGAGATATTAAACGAGAGAGAGAGAGAAAGCAACGGTTGTTAACGGAGCTGAGCCAGTGTTTTTACTACCRACTAATAGCCTACGTGGAATAATTTTCAATCTGACAAAGTAATTCCGCCGAGATTAAGGTGCTCTGTGATTGACAGATAACCCCTCAGCTTTGAATGACATCATCGCTGTGAGTGACTAAGTGTAATGTCCAGGCAGGAAGCCTTTTACTGCTGTTTCTACCATATCAGACTGCCTCCCTATAACGGCCATTTTGATTAACGTTCCTCAATGAGGTGTGGTATGAAGCTTGTATTCCCCCCCCCCTCCTCCCAGCTACACACACTTGAAATAGCACTGAAGGAGGCAGCATTTATGCTAGTCTTTATAATGACATTAGGTTATTAACCACGTGCAGTAGTCTGCTCAGCCCCCCCTCTTTCACATCACATCTACAATTTAGTCAGACGCTCTTCTCCAGGGCGACTTACAGGAGCAATTAGGATTATAAGTGCCTTGCTCGAGGGCACATCGACAGACCACATCGCACACAGCAGCTGGTTCTAAACAGACATTTCCCCAAACGCACCGCGGAGGAGAAGAGCCCCCCCCCCCCTGGGTTGGTGCATTTTTAAAGACAGACATTACGTTCTCCTCTAGATAGCTGCCTCTCTCGGTGTGACACGGCGTCTCTGAGGGTTTAGATTGATGATTCACACGGGGCTGAGCCATGAATAAGGAGAGAAATACAAAAACGGCAGCAGGGTTGAGATAACACACCGCCTCAGCTCTGGAGGAGTCAACTAGCAGCACTATGGAGAACAAACACAAGCAGTAAAACCTCTCCTGATTAGACAGACAGTAGCTCATCAGAGAAGAGAGAGAGAGAGAGAGAGAGAGAACGCACTCCTTATGGATTCACTTAATGCTGCTATGGAAACAAGAGGTGTAGACAGCAGGACTCCCTCTCTGGGATGGGAGGATGAAGGGAGTAGAGGAGAAGGGATAGAATCAAAATGGAGGTGTGTGTGGGGGGCTAGTGATTATATCCCCCGTTGGAGAGGGGCTGGCTGCCTCTGGTCAGGAGAGATGAGGGGATTGACCATAACATTTCCATATGGCTCCTAAAAGCTCAATGTTAACCCAGGCTAATGAACAGTAGGGGAGAGAGAGAGAGAGAGTAGTTTTATATTGAATAATTTAGCTGTGTCAAGAAGCTGTTATATGAT
>NW_019946559.1:6263-14189 GCF_002910315.2 Salvelinus sp. IW2-2015
GATAGTAGCTAGGAAGGTAAACCCAGGCTAATGAAACAGTAGAGGAGAGAGAGAACGGTATACAAATAGGTTTTCTAGAAGGTTAACCCAGGCTAATGAAACAGTAGGGGAGAGAGAGAGAGAGAGTAGTTTTATATTGAATAATTTAGCTGTGTCAAGAAGCTGTTATTGATTGAGCTTTTAGGAGCCATATGGAAATGTTATGGTCAATCCCCTCATCTCTCCTGACCAGAGGCAGCCAGCCCCTCTCCAACGGGGGATATAATCACTAGCCCCCCACACACACCTCCATTTTGATTCTATCCCTTCTCCTCTACTCCCTTCATCCTCCCATCCCAGAGAGGGAGTCCTGCTGTCTACACCTCTTGTTTCCATAGCAGCATTAAGTGAATCCATAAGGAGTGCGTTCTCTCTCTCTTCTCTGATGGGAAAACAAAAAGCTACTGTCTGTCTAATGAGGAGAGGTTTTACTGCTTGTGTTTGTTCTCCATAGTGCTGCTAGTTGACTCCTCCAGAGCTGAGGCGGTGTGTTATCTCAACCCTGCTGCCGTTTTTGTATTTCTCTCCTTATTCATGGCTCAGCCCCGTGTGAATCATCAATCTAAACCCTCAGAGACGCCGTGTCACACCGAGAGAGGCAGCTATCTAGAGGAGAACGTAATGTCTGTCTTTAAAAATGCACCAACCCGGGGGGCTCTTCTCCTCCGCGGTGCGTTTGGGGAAATGTCTGTTTAGAACCAGCTGCTGTGTGCGATGTGGTCTGTCGATGTGCCCTCGAGCAAGGCACTTATAATCCTAATTGCTCCTGTAAGTCGCCCTGGGAAGAGCGTCTGACTAAATTGTAGATGTGATGTGAAAGAGGGGGGCTGAGCAGACTACTGCACGTGGTTAATAACCTAATGTCATTTAAAGACTAGCATAAATGCTGCCTCCTTCAGTGCTATTCAAGTGTGTGTGTAGCTGGGAGGAGGGGGGGGGGAATACAAGCTTCATACCACACCTCATTGAGGAACGTTAATCAAAATGGCCGTTATAGGGAGGCAGTCTGATAGGTAGAAACAGCAGTAAAAGGCTTCCTGCCTGGACATTACACTTAGTCACTCACAGCGATGATGTCATTCAAAGCTGAGGGGTATCTGTCAATCACAGAGCACCTTAATCTCGGCGGAATTACTTTGTCAGATTGAAAATTATTCCACGTAGGCTATTAGTCGGTAGTAAAAACACTGGCTCAGCTCCGTTAACAACCGTTGCTTTCTCTCTCTCTCTCGTTTAATATCTCTGGGTTAAACTTATTTAATGCTGTCCCCTTTTTAGATGTAATGTTGTGTTGTGTTTTTTACTCAAAATCCTTCTCCTGACAGGACAAGGACAGACGGGGCAGGGTTCAATACTCACTGCTCTACTGCAGCAGGCTATCTGCATCTCTGTCTCTCTCTCTCTCTCCCTCCCACTCCAAGAGGACACTTAAGGGAGCGATGGTACAATAAGGGAGCGTGGTTCAACAACCCGTGCCTCTTGTCAGCGTACACCTCCACATGTCCATGGCTGTGAATGTGTCAGCTCTCTTCTCTTCTCTTTCTCTCACCCACTGAGGGGACCTCAGAATCACACACACACTGAGGAGACCTCAGAATCACACACTGAGGGGACCTCAGAATCCACACACAGAGGAGACCTCAGAATCACACACCACACTGAGGAGACCTCAGAATCACCACACAGAGGAGACCTCAGAATCACACACACACTGAGGAGACCTCAGAATCACACCACAGAGGAGACCTCAGAATCACACACACACTGAGGAGACCTCAGAATCACACACTGAGGGGACCTCAGAATCACACACACACACTGAGGGGACCTCAGAATCAAACACACACACTGAGGGGACCTCAGAATCACACACACACTGAGGAGACCTCAGAATCACACACACACTGAGGAGACCTCAGAATCCACACACACACACTGAGGAGACCTCAGAATCAACACACACACACTGAGGGGACCTCAGAATCACACACACACACTGAGGGACCTCAGAATCACACACACACACTGAGGACCTCAGATCACACACACAATGAGCATTGTCTCACCCCCTGTTCTCTGATGGTATCAGTGAGTAACATGTCAGTTTACTGGTGAGTAGAGGTGTGGTTTTACTCCTAGAGCCAACAGTCCATTAGCCAATAGCTTTCAACATGGATGCAACCAACAGAGTAGATCCTGTCCTCTGTCAGAGCCCTCCATCTAACGGTCTTGATGGTGATCTATAGAGATGCCACTGTAGATGTCATTCTGCAAGGCTGCCCTCGCTCATAGAAACCCCCTCAACTCTCTCCATTGGCCTGCACTATTTTATGCACATATATTTGCAGCTTGATCCCCCCCAAAAAATGTAACATGTTTGAGTGCTTCTTTGATGAGCAAATTTGTAACTCCTCGCCACATGTCTGTCAAGTATTTTCCTGCAGTAGAAATCATTTGGGTCTGCTAACTCTGTGTTCATTTCACCCAGAGTCTCTGTAAGTGTCTAAACATGTCTACGCTGTGGTGGTTGGGTTTTGACACATCACACACACACACACACACACGAGACCCAGAGCTCAGCAGTCCTTTGCGTCGAGCCGCACAACATTTTATCTTTAAAGAGAGGAAAAACTAAACGCATCGTTTCCCCCCTCAGCTCTTTGATGTGAGAGAGAAGAGGAAGAAGTTTAAAGGAGGTAACGTGTCTGTGTTTCTGCATGTAGTACAGTGTAGTGTGGCAAAGCCAGTCACTGTATACGGATAATGATAGTGTGTTGTTAATTACAACCCAGTGGTCGGATACAGAGTTTCCCCAATTGTGCCCAGGCTAATATACAGGTATTTCTTCAAATGTTTACATCGCCGAGTGCCCACTACTTACAGCGCATTCAGAAAGCATTCAGACCMCTTGACATTTTGTTACGTTACAGCCTTATYCTAAAATTGATTGAACTAATAGTTTGCCTCATCAATCTACACACAATACCCCATAATGACAAAGTGAAAACAGAATGCCAAGCGTCACGTCTGGAGGAAACCTGGCACCATCCCTACAGTGAAGCATGGTGGTGGCAGCATCATGCTGTGRGGATGTTTTTCAGCGTCAGGGACTCGGAGACTAGTCAGCATCGAGGGAAAGACGAATGGTGCAAGGTACAGAGAGATCCTTGATGAAGACCAGCTCCAGAGCCTCCTAAGTGGCGCAGCAGTCTAAGGCACTGCATTGAAGTGCTAGAGGCGTCACTACAGACCCGGGTTCAATACCGGGCTGTATCACAACCGGCCATGTTCGGGAGTCCATAGGGAGGGTTTGGTCGGGAGGGATTTACTTGGTTCATTGCGCTCTGGAAACATTTCTGGAAACATTTATTTGGAAACATCCATAACAACGAATTAATGAGGCTCAATTTCGCCTGGCATAGAAAATGTGCTCACTCGTCAAGACACTGCTGTTCAGAGGAGCTAGCCAACAACACAGCTAACACARTCACTTCAAACTGAAGATGGAAAGACTGCAAACTAGTTTCACTTCGTTGTAACTTTTTTCCAATTGACATTTCTTTGTAAATATATCCATAAATATTATGCCAGCTGATTCATGATTTCGACTGGCTGAGAAACGTTGCCTGTCTGTCTGTCTCGTCCCGACATGTTCATTAGTATGAGACACCTGGAGATCGAATTTGAATATTGAAACAATGATGCAAATGTCAGAGACAGACAGCAAGGTTTATACAAATCTCTGCTGTTGAAAACTAAATGTTAGTCTAAAAGAAATAGGAGATAATGTCAAGATGCTTTTTATAGTGGAGATCAGGTTTATAAATTGCCTGGCTGGGCTGAAGAGACAGTGGATTCTGCAGTCAGACGGAACAGAGTAAATAGGCATTTTAACGTCATAGATTTATCCGGTGCTAACTTGTGGAATAGACACCGTCTGGGATGCAATTTTAACCAATCACCATTCAGAATTAGACACATTGTATAAAAACTAAAAATCAGTCACCATCAAAAGATGACTCTCACGACGTACTCGGGCTTCAGGGGAGTAGTCTGAAGGTAACCCAGTACCGCGCTGTAAAAATGGCAAAAGGATTAATAAGTACCATGAATAAAGTGACCAAACATGGGTCTAAAATTAATCATTTTATTACAGAGTTTTCATATGTCTCAGATACCGGTTGTCTGTGTGGTTGGTATTTTTGGGTAGGTAGGAATGTGAGACAATATGTCCACAGGAAAGTATAATAACATTTAACTTCTCCAAGCGCTGCTGGTGCGTTCAGGTTTCTATCACCTGAAGCACGAGCAGCACCATGTAAACACGTGCACGAGCAGCACCATGTAAACACGTGCACGAGCAGCACCATGTAAACACGTGCACGAGCAGCACCATGCACTTGTATGCTTTATCTTGGCCAGTCGCAGTTGCAAATTAGAACTTGTTCTCAACTAGCCTACCTGGTTAAATAAAAGGTGAAATAAAAAAAATAAAAAAAATATTTAAAAAAATACTGTTTCCACCCAACTTAATAATATACATACTGTATTTTCTGAGGTCATGGCTCACTCTTACAGAATATCCTTTTTCTGGGTTGGTTTTTCATTTTATGTGCTAGTTATCTACTGCACTGTTTTGGGAGCTAAGAAAAAAACAAGCATATTGCCTTCACCTTGCCGAAAACATCTGCAATTTCATTTTCAATAAATGATAAACATTCAGTTTAGTAGAACTGCTTGATAGTTTGTCTTTGATGAAGCTATTTTGAGCATCTGCTTACTGCCTTTGTGAACAGCCTGTCATGATTTGCTTTTCATATGTGTGAAGTCAACCTGTCAGGTGTTCTTGAAGCTGTGCGGGCTGCTGGAAAATGTCAAAGACAAGTACAGGAAACAGGGAGACAGCGTCCATACCATCCCATCTTGTTCATCAGGTCTCTTTACATCTTGTCATGTTATTCAATTCTCCAGTTAAATGACAAGTTTAGTTATCACAGATGATATAAATTACTTTTCTTATTCAGACTTACCTTCACACGTTTAAACCAGCGGAGGCTTAATCACATATTCAACATGTCGTTACTGCGTCAAAGCGCCTCTGTTCAAAGCAGAGAAGAAATGTTCACGCATAGTGCACTACTAAAGGGACTAGGGTTGCCATTTTGAGGTCTGCCAGGTGTGTTCTCCAATAGAAGCTCTGCCTAACAGTGGCTTCTTCCAATTAAAAGTCTGCTATTCATTACCTGTGGTACAGCATGCGGGACCACCGTTGGTACTAGTTATGGTGCATTACAGTGTGTGCCGTTATGCTCTGTTATCGGAAACCACCAGAGGGGAACCATTGATCATATCTACTCCATTTAATAATCACGGCATTTGGAAGTTGAGCAGAGCTCTCGTACCATGCAATTGTGAAACACTTTACATAATTAACCAATTTCATAAAACATCCAGTTAATAACAATCTTTCCAAAAATTAAATATTTGCACAATATTGTGTGGTGAAATAGTCGGATGCGCTTAAAGCGCCGACATTTGGTCATTTTCAAATAAACCTGGTCTTTTCAATTCAAATTACTGTTCCATTCTCTTTTATTAATAACGGTATTTTGTTTTTAAGATTAATTATCTTCCTTGAAGACACAACCATTAACCACAACCCTCTCCTCTCATTCAATTAGTTTTGATCACCAGTTACTACTAAGAGAGTTTTTGGATACTGGCTATTGTTCCAATTTATAATGGCCTCATCCTTAGAGGCTGTACTGTGACCCAATGTCATCCACTACTATAAGCCCAGTACTGATAAATTCTAAAAATAAAACAACACAGCATCTTACGTAGTTAGAAATATATTATTGAATTAAGACGAGTGCAAGTGTTGATTAAGGCTCTACTGTAGCAGTGTTGGCCTCGCCCTCTTCAATAGTGTCATTTCTCCCACAAACCGGCCGGCCACCGGTCAGATGCCACCTGGCTTGAACCAATTCATCAAGCCATTGCCCGTTATCTCGCCCTTTGGAGAATGTTTCTCTTTCTGCTTGTCTGCATCAATGACTCCAAATTAAAACTCTACATCCATTATTTCTGTTTCAGCCGGTATTAGCCGGCTATTTGTCCGATTTTAAAAAATAAATAATGTTAAAAACCGTTATGAATTAAAATTGCCGCCGACCAATTGTTCCGGGAGACAAAGAAGAAACAATCCCATTGCCAAATAATGCTTATTATAGCCTATTCATTGGTGGAAATACCAGTCAATAGAAAATACATTTGACTATCATGCTATTGGTCTATAGGTCGTTTGCATAATTTTGTGGAATAAACATATGGCGCAGTGTGTACAGTAGATTTGTTATGTATCTTATTATCAAACCGCATACAGATACAGAGCCTTGGAGTAGATTAGAAAAATATGTCAGACAGCGCAAGAGTTGCTGCTGCAGGCGATCTATATGGTGCTCTTCAAAGATAACAGGGAACTCTGAAAAAATACATGTCAAATTCAGACTTCTCAGTAATCTTTCAGGTTGAAAAGTTTGAGCTTAGAAAGAAGGCCTGAGTTCCCAAGTTGGATGACTGTACAAAAACGATTTTTCCCCAGTTCGGAGCTCGTTTGTTGTTTCGGAGTTCCCATTTCGGAAGTAGATATTTCCACAGTTCTCAGTAACGCTGCATCTAAACGCAATGGAGGTAGGATTTCATCAGCACGGTCACACACCACTTTGCAATTGTGCTGGAGGGCAGTATGCATTTTCGGAAAGCATATACACCCCTTCAAATTATTTCGGCTACACCACACCTCGTTGCTTACAGTGTAATAATTGCCACACAGCCATTGCAATCTCCATTAGACAACACTGGAGTAGATGCGCCTTACTGAGAGCTCAGTGACTTTTCAAACGTACACCGTGTGCCCCCCTCCCCCTCCCCAGTCTAGGACTCGCCATACATCTGCAAACATAAGGCGTTCAGGTTTCTATCACCTGAAGCACGAGCAGCACATGTAAACACGTGCACGAGCAGCACCATGTAAACACGTGCACGAGCAGCACCATGTAAACACGTGCACGAGCAGCACCATGTAAACACGTGCACGAGCAGCACCATGTAAACACGCGAGCAGACCTGTAAACACCGTGCACGAGCAGCACCATGAAACACGTGCACGAGCAGACCATGTAACACGTGCACGAGCAGAACCAGTAAACACGTGCACGAGCAAACCATAAACACCGAAGAAACCATGTAACACCAGTGCACGAGCAGCACCATGTAAACACGTGCACGAGCAGCACCATAAACAGTGCACGAGCAGAACCATGTAAACACACGTGCACGAGCAAACCATGTACACACGTGCACGAGCAGAACATTACACACGCACGACTGGCAAATGCACGAGCAGAACCATGTAAACACGTGCACGAGCAGAACCATTGCAAACACGTGCAATGAGCAGAACCATGTAAACACGTGCACGCAGCACCATTAAACACGCACGAGCAGCACCATGTAAACACGTGCACGAGCAGCACCATGTAAACACGTGCACGCAGACCATTAACACGTGCACGAGCAGACATGTAAACAGAGCCAGCTACCCTTAACAGCGACACTGCACAGCAGAACCATGTAAACACGTGCACGAGCCACACCATAAACACGTGCACGAGCAGCACCATGTAAACACGTGCACGAGCAGAACCATGAAACACTGCACGAGCAGAACCATCACCACGTGCACGAAGCAGAACCATGTACACACGTGCACAGACTGGGCAAGTATGCAGCAGAACCATGTAAACACGTGCACGAGCAGACCATGCAAACACGTGCATGGCAGAACCATTAAACACCGTGCCGGCAGAAACAACATTAAAACAC
>NW_019946559.1:16481-18974 GCF_002910315.2 Salvelinus sp. IW2-2015
AGCACCATGTAAACACGTGCACGAGCAGAACCATGAACACGTGCACGAGCAGAACCATGTAAACACGTGCACGAGCAAACCATGTAAACACGTGCACGAGCAGAACCATGTAAACACGTGACCACGATAGCAGCACCATGTAAACACGTGCACGAACAGCACCATGTAAACACGTCACGAGCAGAACCATGTAAAACACGTTCACGAGCAGAACCATGTACACACGTGCACGAGCAGAACCATGTACACACTGCACGAGCTGGGAAGTATGCACGAGCAGAACCATGTAAAACACGTGCACGAGCAGAACCATGCAAACACGTGCATGAGCAGACCATGTAAACACGTGCACGGGCCAGCACCATGTAAACACCGTGCACGAGCAGAACCATGAAACACGTGCACGAGCAGCACCATGTAAACACGTGCACGAGCAGCACCATGTAAACACGTGCACCGAGCAGCACAGATAAAACAACAACGTGCACGAGCGACCAGTAAACCACGAGGTAGCGAACGCACGGCAGCAACCATGTAAACACGTGCACGAGCAGCACCATGTAAACACACGTGCACGAGCAGAACCATGTAAACACGTGCACGAGCAGAACCATGTACACACGTGCCACGAGCAGAACCATGTACACACGTGCACGAACTGCAAGTTGCACGAGCAGAACCATGTAAACACGTGCACGAGAAACACGTGCACGAGCAGCACCATGTAAACACGTGCACGAGCAGCACCATGTAAACACGTGCAAGAGCTGGGCAAGTATGCATGTGCAGAACCATGTAAACATGTGCTTTATCATATAACATACATGACCTACAGTATGTGGTCACCTTCTCGTCCAACATCCCATTCCAATATCATGGGCATTAATATTGAGTTGGTCYCCCATTTGCTGCTATAACAGCCTCYACTCTTCTGGGAAGGCTTTCCACTAGATGTTGGAACATTACTGCGGGGAATTGCTTCCATTCAGCCACAAGAGCATCAGTGAGGTCGGGCACTGATGTTGGGCGATTAGGCCTGGCTCGCAGTCGACGTTCCAATTCACCTCAAAGGTGTTCGATGGGGTTGAGGTCAGGGCTCTGTGCAGGCCAGTCAAGTTCTTCCACACCAATCTCAACAAACCATTTCTGTACTTTCCTTGCTTTGTGCACGGAGACATTGTCCTTCTGAAACAGGAAAGGGCCTTCCCCAAACTGTTGCCACAAAGTTGAAAGCACAGAATTGTCCAGAATGTCATTGTATGCTGTAGCGTCAATATTTCCCTTCACTGGAACTAAGGGGTCCGAACCATGAAAAACAGCCCAAGACCATTATTCCTCCTCCACCAAACTTTACAGTTGGCACAATGCATTAGGGCAGGTAGCGTTCTCCTGGCATCCACCAAACCCAGATTTGTCTGTCGCACTGACAGATGGTGAAGCGTGATTCATCACTCCAGAGAACGTGTTTCCACTGCTCCAGAGTCCAACACCACTCCAGCCAACGCTTGGCTTTGCACATAGTGATCTTAGGCTTGTGTGCGGCTGCTCAGCCATGGAAACCCATTTCATGAAGCTCCCAACAAACAGTTATTGTGCTGACGTTGCTTCCAGAGGCATTTTGAAACTAGGTAGTGATTGTTGTAACCGAGGACAGATGATTTTTACGTGAAACGCGCTTCAGCACTTGTCAGTCCCGTTCTGTGAAATTGTGTGGCCTACCACTTCACCAGCTGAGCCGTTGTTGCTCCTAGACGTTTCCACTTCACAATAACAGCACTTACAGTTAACCTGGGCAGCTCTAGCAGGACAGAAATTTGAGGAACTGACTTGTTAGAAAGGTGGCATCCTATGACGGTGCCACGTTGAAAGTCACTGAGCTCTTCAGTAAGGCCAKTCTACCGCCAATGTTTGTCTATGGAGATTGCATGGCTGTGTGCTCAATTTTATTCACCTGTCAGCAACAGGTGTGGCTGAAATAGTTTGAAGGGGTGTCCACATTTCAGGTCACTTTCCTAGCGGGAATGATATGAAACATACACACCTCTATTGTCTGGCACCATGCTGATAAATCTATGCCCCAAGGCATGCTGGGACTGATCGCCGGAGATCAGACAGAACCTCTCACAGTCCGTATCCAACTACCCTCTGTTACAGACAGGAACCTCTCACAGTCCGTATCCAACTACCCTCTGTTACAGACAGAACCTCTCACAGTCCGTATCCAACTACCCTCTGTTACAGACAGGACCTCTCACAGTCCGTATCCAACTACCCTCTGTTACAGACAGGACCTCTCACAGTCCGTATCCAACTACCCTCTGTTACAGACAGAACCTCTCACACTCCGTATCCAACTACCCTCTGTTACAGACAGGACCTCTCACACTACATAATGCCTATTCCTGTTCCCTCTCCCCCCGCCGTCTGTGAAGACGGGTGTGTCCATGTGCCGCCCGCTGCCCGTATATTAATAATGGCTGTCTCAGTCCCGCC
>NW_019946559.1:22453-29724 GCF_002910315.2 Salvelinus sp. IW2-2015
GATGGCTGATCAGTATTGTGGTTTCCACTAAGACTCTGTAGCAGGGTTTCACTTGACTCTGTAGCAGGGTTTCCACTATGACTCTGTAGCAGGGTTTCCACTAAGACTCTGGCAGGGTTTCCACTATGACTCTGTAGCAGGGTTTCACTGTGACTCTGTAGCAGGGTTTCCACTATGACTCTGTAGCAGGGTTTCCACTAAGACTCTGTAGCAGGGTTTCCACTATGACTCTGTAGCAGGGTTTCCACTAGACTCTGTAGCAGGTTTCCACGACTCTGTACAGGGTTTCCAGACTCTGTAGCAGGGTTTCCACTATGACTCTGTAGCAGGGTTTCCACTATGACTCTGTAGCAGGGTTTCCACTATGACTCTGTAGCAGGTTTCCACTATGACTCTGTAGCAGGGTTTCCACTGTTGACTCTTGTTAGCAGGGTTTCCACTATGACTCTGTAGCAGGGTTTCCACTGTGACTCTGTAGCAGGGTTTCCACTGTGACTCTGTTAGCAGGGTTTCCACTATGACTCTGTAGCAGGGTTTCCACTGTGACACTCTGTAGCAGGGTTTCCACTTGACTCTGTAGCAGGGTTCCACTATGACTCTGTAGCAGGTTTTCCACTAAGACTCTGTAGCAGGGTTTCCACTGTGACTCTGTAGCAGGGTTTCCACTATGACTCTGTAGCAGGGTTTCCACTATGACTCTGTAGCAGGGTTTCCACTATGACTCTGTAGCAGGGTTTCCACTAAGACTCTTGTAGCAGGGTTTCCACTATGACTCTGTAGCAGGGTTTCCACTATGACTCTGTAGCAGGGTTTCCACTATGACTCTGTAGCAGGGTTTCCACTAAGACTCTGTAGCAGGGTTTCCACTATGACTCTGTAGCAGGGTTTCCACTATGACTCTGTAGCAGGGTTTCCACTATGACTCTGTAGCAGGGTTTCCACTAAGACTCTGTAGCAGGGTTCCACTATGACTCTGTAGCAGGGTTCCACTATGACTCTGTAGCAGGGTTTCCACTAAGACTCTGTAGCAGGGTTCCACTATGACTCTGTAGCAGGGTTTCCACTATGACTCTGTAGCAGGGTTCCACTATGACTCTGTAGCAGGGTTTCCACTAAGACTCTGTAGCAGGGTTTCCACTATGACTCTGTAGCAGGGTTTCCACTATGACTCTGTAGCAGGGTTTCCACTATGACTCTGTAGCAGGGTTCCACTAAGACTCTTAGCAGGGGTCCACTAAAGACTCTGTAGCAGGGTTTCCACTAGTGACTCTGTAGCAGGGTTTCCACTATGACTCTGTAGCAGGGTTTCCACTATGACTCTGTACAGGGTTTCCACTAAGACTCTGTAGCAGGGTTTCCACTAGACTCTGTAGCAGGGTTTCCACAAGACTCTGTAGGCAGGTTTCCACTAAGACTCTGTAGCAGGGTTCCACTATGACTCTGTAGCAGGGTTTCCACTTAAATGGGACTCTGTAGCAGGGTTTCCACTAAAGGACTCTGCTAGGCAGGGTTTCCACTATGACTCTGTAGCAGGGTTTCCACTTATGACTCTGTAGCAGGGTTTCGTCCTACGGTCAATGACTCTGTAGCAGGGTTTCCACTAAGACTCTGTTAGCAGGTTTTTTGCCGACTCTTACAGGTTTACTTAGACCTCGTAGACAGGTTGTTTCCACTTGACTTCTGTAAGCAGGGTGCCACTAAGGACTCTGTGAGCAGGGTTCTCCACTATGGACTTGTAGCAGGTTTCCACTGTGACCAGCCATAGATATTGTCTGATGCAGCTATCAAAACCAGTGCACCTGCAGTGCAGGCAGCACCGTAAAAAATATGTGTTTGTTGCTGAGCCAAGAACACACAGTAAGCATACTCCCTCGTCCCTCTGAGGAGCAAGCCCTTCATTAAGCAGCTAATTAAAATCTCAAAAAGCAATTCAGATTTGGAGGTGAAAAGATGCTCTTTTAAAATCAAATATGTTTWAAATTGCTTCTTCATTACATCCATTAAAGTCTCAGACAATTGTCTCCTAAAGTATTCAACCACAATCAATCTCTGGTCATCAGCTAGCAACAATAGACACGATCAGATGTATAATTTTATAGGCCGCCTCCTCACACAGAAACACATTTTCCAGGTCGCCTAATTGAGAAAGAAACATCAATCCACACATATATTTATATATATATCACACTATTCTACTTGGCAGGAAATKAACTCCAGGAGTTTTCCTGTCTGTTTCCTGTCTGCTAAACCATTCAAGTCCAGTACCTCCTGTAACATAAATGACCACAACGTTAGAGAGAACATTGGACAGAGAAATGTAATAGATTAGGCTTGGGCGGTATACAGACTTTCATATTGTCATACCATCCTTATCTTATCCTGGGATTTACGCTATTCCTGGCATAGAACACAAGGGGGCGCAAAAACGCAAAAGCCCATTGGGCCTCTATTACCAGAATGCTAACAAAATAAGCACAAACTAACAGCAAAATCATATAGACGCTGTTAGCTAAATGCTAACAAGGAAAACGAACAAACTAATTGCAAAGACGGGGACGTACAGCTCTAAGTTATACAAGCATGGCTAGTAGCTACCGAATGTCATTTTCAGTGAGTGTGGACATTTGCAACCGAAAGTGAAGGAGAGAAATTGTGCAAATGAACAAAGTTGTGACGCATGCTTTTCTGAAGGAAGAGCAGCATGTGTCCACAGAGCAGAGAAGACCAGAGGAGAATAAAAAACTCTAGGAAGCACAAGGAAAACACTGGCAGCTGTACAGATAACACATCCAGAGCTGTTTGACTTCTGGCAGAAAGCCATTAGAAGATATGATTGCAAACTAGTGTAACTTCCTCACCTCAATGTGCGCCTGATTGAACTACAACTCTACTGACTCACCAGCTGATAGAACTACAACACTACAGACTCACCAGCTGATAGAACTACAACACTACAGACTCACCAGCTGATAGAACTACAACCCCCACACAAGCAAGAGAGATGGTCCTAACAGATAGAGTGCGTGGGTCTAAAACAGATAGAGCTGCTGCGGGTCTAACAGATAGAGCTGCTGGGGGTCTAACAGATGAGCTGCTGCTGGGGTCTAACAGATAGAGCTGCTGCTGGGGTCTAAAACAGTATAAGAGCTGCTGCTTCGGGTCTAAACAGATAGAGGCTGCTGGGGGTCTAACAGATAGAGCTGCTGCGGGGTCTAAACAGACTAGTAGCTGCTGCCGAGGGTCTAACAGATAGAGCTGCTGGGGTCTAAACAGAGTAGAGCTGCTGGGTCTAACAGATAGATGCTGCTCGGGGTCCTAAAACAGATAGAGCTGCTGGGGTCTAAACAGTATAGAGCTGCTGGGGTCTAAACCAGATAGAGCTGCTGTGGGGTCTAAACAGATAGAGCTGCTGAGGTCTAACAGATAGAGCTTGCTGGGGTCTAACAGATAGAGCTGCTGCTGGGGCTTAACATGATAGAGCTGCTGGGTCTAACAGATAGAGCTGCTGGGGTCTAACAGATAGAGCTGCTGGGGTCTAAACAGATAGGAGTGCTGGGGTCTAAACAGATAGAGCTGCCGGGGTCTAAACCAGATAGAGCTGCTGGGGTCTAACACAGATAGAGCTGCTGGGGTCTAAAACAGATATGAGCTGCTGGGGTCTAAACAGATAGATGCTGCTGGGGTCTAAACAGATAGAGCTGCTGGGGTCTAAACAGATAGAGCTGCTGGGGTCTAACAGATAGAGCTGCTGCTGGGGTCTGAAACAGATAGAGCTGCTGGGGTCTAAACACTAGAGCTGCTGGGGTCTAAACAGATAGAAGCTGCGGGGTCTAACAGATAGAGCTGCTGGGGTCTAAACGATAGAGCTGCTGGGGTCTAAAGATAGAGCTGCTGGGGTCTTAACAGTCTAGAGCTGCTGGGGTCTAAACAGATAGAGCTGCTGGGGGTCTTAAACAGATAAGAGCTGCTGGGGTCTAACAGATAGAGCTGCTGGGGTCTAAACAACTAGAGCTGCTGGGGTCTAAACAACTAGAGCTGCCGGGGTCTAAACAGATAGAGCTGCTGGGGTCTAAACAACTAGAGCTGCTGGGGTCTAACAGATAGAGCTGCTGGGGTCTAAACAGAATAGAGCTGCTGGGGTCTAAACAGCTAGAGCTGCTGGGTGTCTAACAGATAGAGGCTGCTGCTGGGGTCTAACAGATAGAGCTGCTGGGGTCTAACAGATAGAGCTGCTGCTGGGGTCTAAACAGATAGAGCTTGGGCTGGGGTCTGAACAGAATAGAGCTGCTGGGGTCTTAACAGATAGAGCTGCTGCTGGGGTCTAAACAGATAGAGCTGCTGGGGTCTAAACAGATAGAGCTTTGCTGGGGTCTAAACAGATGGCTGTGCTGGGTCTAAACAGATAGAGCTGCTCGGGGTCTAAACAGATAGAGCTTGCTGCTGGGTCTAAACAGATAGAGCTGCTGGGGTCTAAACAGATAGAGCTGCTGGGGTCTAACAGATAGAGCTGCTGCTGGGGTTAAACAGATAGAGGCTGCTGGGGTCTAACAGATAGAGCTGCTGGGGTTAAACAGATAAGACGCTCGCTGGGGTAAACAGATAGAGCTGCTGGGGTCTAAACAGATAGAGCTGCTGGGGTCTAAACAGATAGAGCTGCTGGGGTCTAAACGATAGAGCTGCTGGGGTCTAACAGATAGAGCTGCTGCTGGGGTCTAAACAGTTAGAGCTGCTGCTGGGGTCTAAAACAGATAGAGGCTGCTGCGGGTCTAACAGATAGAGCTGCCGGGGGGTCTAAACAGATAGAGCTTGCTGACTGGGGGTCTAAACAGATAGAGCTGTCGCGGGGTCTAACAGATAGAGCTGCGGGGTTAAACAGATAGAGCTGCTGCCTGGGGTCTAAACAGATAGAGCTCGCTGGGGTCTAAACAGATAGAGTGCTGGGCGTCTAAAGATAGAGCTGCGGGGGTCTAAACAGATAGAGCTGCTGCTGGGGTCTAAACAGATTAGAGCTGCGGGGCTCAACAGATAGAGCTGCTGGGTCTAACACAGATAGAGCTGGCTGGGGTCTAAACAGATAGAGCTGCTGCTGGGTGTCTACAGATAGAGCTGCTGGGGTCTAACAGATAGAGCTGCTGGGGTCTAACAAGCTAGAGCTGCTGGGGTCTAAACAGATAGAGCTGCTGGGGTCTAAACAGACTAGAGCTGCTGCTGGGGTCTAACAAGATAGAGCTGCTGGGGTCTAAACAGATAGAGCTTGCTGAGGGTCTAAACAGATAGAGCTGCTGCTGGGGTCTAACAGATAGAGCTGCTGGGTCTAAACAGCTAGAGCTGCTGCTGCGGGTCTAAAACAGATAGAGCTGCTGGGGTCTAACAGATAGAGCTGCTGGGGTCTAAACAGACTAGAGGCTGCTGGTGCTGGGGTCTAAACAGATAGAGGCTGCTGCTCTGACAGTAGAGCTGCTGCAAACAGATAGAGCTGCGGGGGTTAAGACTAGATAGAGCTGCTGGGGGTCTAAACAGATGAGCTGCTGCTGGGGGTCTAAACAACTAGAGCTGCTGGGGTCTAACAGATATGGCTGCTGGGTTTCTAACAGATAGAGCTGCCGGGGTGCTGAACAGATAAGAGCTGCTGGGGTCTAAACAGATAGAGCTCTGCTGGGGTCTAAACAGATAGAGCTGCTGCTGGGGTCTAAACAGATAGAGCTGCTGGGGTCTAAACAGATAGAGCTGCTGCTGGGTCTTAAACAGATAGAGCTGCTGGGGGTCTAAACAGATAGACTGCTGGGTCTGCAAATAGAGCTGCTGTGTCTAAACAGATAGAGCTGCTGGGGGGTCTAAACAGATAGAGCTGCTGCTGGGGTCTAAACAGATAGAGCTGCTGGGGTCTAAACAGATAGAGCTGCCGGGGTCTAACAGATAGAGCTGCTGGGGTCTAACAGATAGAGCTGCTGGGGTCTAAAACAGATAGAGCTGCTCTGGTGTTTAAACAGATAGAGCTGCTGGGGTCTAAACAGATAGAGCTGCTGCTGGGGTCTGAACAGAGATGACTGCTGGGGTCTAAACAGATAGAGCTGCTGGGGTCTAAACAGATAGAGCTGCTGGGGTCTAACAGATAGAGCTGCTGGGTGTCTAAAGATTAGAGCTGCTGGGGTCTAAACAGATAGAGCTGGCTGGGTTCTAACAGGAATAGAGCTGCTGGGTGCTAACAGATAGAGCTGCTGGGGTCTAACAGATAGAGCTGCTGGGGTCAAACAGATAGAGGCTGCTGGGGTTAAACAGATAGAGCTGCTGGGGTCTAAACAGATAGAGCTGCTGGGGTCTAACAGTAGAGCTGCTGGGTCTAACAGATAGAGCTGCTGGGGTCTACTCTGTCTATCATCCCTCTAACTGTCTCTCTCTCTGTGTTTCAGATTGTGTATATATGGAGAGCCGCAGGCCAACACTCCCTACTTATATGTAGCATTCAGGATTTTAAACTGGTGAGTACTAGCCTTTTCCTTTCCTCTGTCCCCGAGCTGGCTCTAATGCTGGCCCCTAAAACACTGGCCCTATATCCTGTCCCCGAGCTGGCCCTCTAAACCCCTGTCCTATAACGCCTTCCCTGAGCAGGGCTCTAACCTCTCAGTCCCCCTAGCCTGCTCTTAACTGAGGCCCCACCACTGTTTTGTTGGAATGCCTGGTGGTAAAGGCTCTTCAAACAGCTCTTTGATGTGGGTGTTGTTATCAGTCGTATGTGTTGGGGAAATGCAGACGGCCCTCTTTCCCCTGTTTTCTGGAAGGCAGATGGTGTGTAAAGCATGTGAATGTAGAGCCATCTGTCACTGTGCAGACTAAAGTTAAGTCGAATTGAGATAGGGAACATCTGACTCCTTCTATATTAACTGTTGGTTCTTACCAATGTGTTCCTAGTGGTTATTTCACACTATCCTTAGTAGGCTTGGGCGGTGTACCGTATATAGGGAAAAACGCCACAGGATGTTGTTTTTTTTATAACGTCAAAAACTATTTATTTGAAGGTTTTACAATAAATGTGAATATTTGCAGCTACTTTTTAAGTTAATACCTGAAGTCAACTTGTGCAGTACATTAAAGAGAAAGAAATTCTGTTCTTAATTTCATCTGTCACATCGTTTTACACTATGAGCTCACCGTAGTTCCCCAGAACAGTTGAGCCAGTTACGTGTTTGTTAGTAAATAGCACACAGCGGGAGACGTGGCAGCTGGTGAGTCTGTAGAGTTTGTAGTTCCTATCAGCTGGTGAGTCCTGTAGT
>NW_019946560.1:0-2500 GCF_002910315.2 Salvelinus sp. IW2-2015
CTGGAATATCCCCTCTCCCTCCCTGAATATCCCTTCCCTCACCTGGAATATACCCCTTCTCCTTCCATAGAATATTCCCCTCTACCTCCCTGGAATATACCCCCCCCTCCCTGCAATACCCCCTCCTCCTGATATCTCCTCTCCTCCTGAGAAATATCCCCCTCTCCTCCCTGAATATCCCCCTCTCCTCCCCTGGGGGGGGTACCCCCCTCCCTCCGCTGGGGAATATCCCCTTCTCCTCCTGGAATATCCCCCTCCCCTCCACCTGAATATTCCCCCCTCTCCTCCACTTGAATACCCCTCTCCTCCAACTGGATATCCCCCTCTCTCCTCCCTGAATACCACCCTCCCCCTGAATATCCCCTGTCCTCCCTAGATATCCCCCTCTCCTCAACCCTGAATATCCCCCTCTCCTCACCTGAATACCCCCCCTCCTCCCTGAATACCTCTCTCCTCCCGAATATCCTCCTCTCCTCCTGGGAGATATATCCCCCCTCTCCTCCATGAAATATACCCCTCCTCCTCCCCTGAATATCCCCCTCTTCCTCCCTGACATGAATTCCCTCTCCTCCCTGAATATCCCTTCCTCCCTGGGAATAGCCTCCTCTCCTCCCTGAAATATCCCCTTCCTCCTGAAATACCCCCCTTCCTCCCTGAATATCCCCCCTCCTCCCTGATCCCCCTCTCCTCCCGTGAATATGCCCCCTCTCCTCCCTGAATTCCCTCCTCTCTCCCTGAAGATCCCCTCTCCTTCCCTGAATATTCCCCCTCTCCTCCCTTGATACCCCCCTCCTCCACTTGATATCCTCCTCTCTCCCTGAAATATCCTCCTCTCCTCCCTGGAATATCCCCCTCTCCTCCGGAATAATCCCCCTCTCCTCCCTGAATATCCCCCTCTCCCTGAATATCCCACCTCTCCTCCCTGCAATTCTCCTCTCCTCCCTTGAATATTCCCCCTTCCTCCCTGAATATCCCTCTCCTCCGCTGAATATCCTCCTCTCCTCCCTGAATATTCCCCCTCCTCCCTGAATATCCCCTCTCCTCCCTGAATATCCCCTTCCTCCCTGAATATCCCACCTCCTCCCTGAAATTATCCCCCTCTCCTCCCTAATATCCCATCTCCTCCCGACCCACACGCCCTACTCCTCTCTCTCCTCCTCGACCCAACACGCCTACTCCTGGACCCACACGCCTACTCCTGGACCCACACGCCTACTCCTGGACCCACACGCCTACTCCTGGACCCACACGCCTACTCCTGGACTGAAAACCACTTAATGGAGAATCTCTATTGAATGTGCTTTCTTAGTCCAGAAGTATGGGCCTTAGAACTGACCCTCGATCGTCTTTCAACTCACGTCCCAGTATTTAGGCAGTAACTCTTGCGGTAACAGTCTGTCAATGATGTTATCTGTGGAGATGGGGAACCACAGCCTGTTGAGCTTAAAGACCCGTGAATTTTTGAAGAGCTCAGAGAGCCTTCTGTAACCACTATCTCCTAGCCTGAGGCTGTATGTGAGGTATATTGCTGACTGAGACAGAACGAGGCCCTTTCACTTGTCTGAGAAAGACAGAATACGAGAGGCCCCTTTTTCACCGGTTCTGTTCTCGTCTCGGAGGTCACACACACGTCAGATACAGTAGACGTTGTCGTCATGGTGGCATTCAAGTGGATTATGTCATGCTTTAACTCTGCTCTCTCCTCTCCAATAAGCTGGTCTGTTCACTACTAGTGAAGACATAATGAGAAATCAGTGAAATAATTGTGGACTACAGGAAAAGGAGGACCGAGCACGCCCCCATTTGTCATCGACGGTGCTGTAGTGGAGCAGGTTGAGAGCTTCAAGTTCCTTGGTGTCCACATCGCCAACAAACGAACATGGTCCAAGCACACCATGACCGTCGTGAAGAGGGCACAACAAAACCCATTCCCCCTCAGGAGACTGAAACGATGTGGCATGGGTCATCAGATCCTCAAAAGGTTCTACAGCTGCACCATCGAGAGCATCCTGACTGGTTACATCACTGCCTGATATGGCAACTGCTCAGCCTCCGACCGCAAGGCACTACAGAGGGTAGTGTGTATGGCCCAGTACATCACCTGGGCCAAGCTTCCTGCCATCCAGGACCTCTATACCAGGCGGTGTCAGAGGAAGGCCCTAAAAATTCTCAAGGACTCCAGCCACCCTAGTCATAGACTGTTCTCTCTGCTACCTCAAGGCAAGCGGTACCGGAGCGCCAAGTCTAGGTCCAAGAGGCTTCTAAACAGCTTCTACTGAAACCCCCGCCGCCCTGAAATCCCCTCCTCCTGAAACCCTCTCTCCCAACCTCCTCTCCAACTGGGAATATCCCCCCTCTCCTCCACTGATATACCCCCCCTTATCCCCCTCTTCCTCCCTGACTGAATTCCCTCTCCTGACCGCCTGAATATCCCCCTCTCCTCCCTGGAATACCCATCCTCTCCTTTCGAATATCCTCCTCTTCCTCCCTGAATATCCCT
>NW_019946560.1:5000-7241 GCF_002910315.2 Salvelinus sp. IW2-2015
GGAACGTTCGCATTAGAATCCCTGTATGTTCTGGAACACTAAGGCTGACAAAGATATACAGGTGTCACTACTGACCGGGTTTGATCCCAGGCTGTGTCACAACCGGCCATAATCGTGAGTCCATAGGACGGAGCACAATTGGCCCAGCGTCGTCCGAGTTAGGGGGGGCATTATTGGGCTTATCGCGCACCTCTAGCGACTCTTTGTGCGGCCGGGCGCCTGTCAGGCTGACCTCGGGTCCGTCAGGAACAGCGTTTCCTCTGACACCTTGGTGCAGCTTCCGGTTTAAGGAGCACGGTTTTGGCCGGTCATTTCTGAGGACGCAGACTCAACCTTTCTCCTCTCCCGAGCACGTTGGGAGTTGCAGCGATGAGAAGATGAGAAGATGACGAATTGAATATCACAAAATGGGGGGGGGGGGGGGAGGGGGTTAATAAAATTAATAAAGGCAAGTTAGCTATCGATCAGTAAGTCCCATCCTCACTGGGGGAACAGCATCTCAGAGTTCTCAGGTCTCTCGATATGAGAAGCGTGATGGTTGTGATGAGATGAGACTGGGAGCTCAAAATAAATCTCTCATTTTGAATTTATATTTAAAGGGCTTATTTGCATGGAAACAATTACTTGCGTTTGGCAATCTGTCTTTCTCTCTTGGAAGAGCTGCTCTCTGTCTCTCCTGGTGAGCAGGGTAGAAGGTCTGTGGTTTATGCAGGCTAGGGGTCTGTGTTGCAGCGTAGGGTCTATGATATCACTGATGGTGAGGCTAGTGTATAGGGCGAAGGCTGTAGATGTGGGCTGTAGTCTGATAGAGTGATGTGATATTGAGGCTTAAGATTGCGGCTGATGGCCTGTTAGAGGTTAGGCGATGGTAGTCTGGTAGTGATATGCAGCTATAAGGCTTATAGTGACACGCTAGGGCTGAGTGGTATGCAGGGCTAGTAGGATGTAGAGTATCAGCTGATGGAGCTGTATAAGGGATATCATGATGGTGGTCTGTAGGTAGTGATATGCAGTGGCTGATTGGTAGAGCGTCGTTTAGATATTACGATTAGAGTTCTTAGTAGTGATATGCAGGCTGTGGTAAGAGGTCATGTAGGTAGTGATATGCAGGTGTAGGTTCGTATATGCAGGGCTGATGGTATAGGTCTGTAGGGTATGATATGCAGGCTGATGGTAGAGGTCTGTAGTAGTGATATTGCAGGGCTGATACGTAGAGGTCTGTAGGTAGTGATTGCAGGGCTGATGGTAGAGGTCGTAGGTACGATATGCAGGGCTGAGGAGAGGTCTGTAGTAGTGATATGGCAGGCTGATGGTAGAGGTCTGTAGGTAGTGTATGGCAGGGCTGATGGTAGAGTCTTGTAGGTAGTGATATGCAGGGGGCTCGATGTGTAGAGGTCTGTAGTAGTATATGCAGGGCTGATGGTAGAGGTCTGTAGTAGGTAGTGATATGCAGGGCTGATGGTAGAGTCTGTAAGCGGTATATGATATGCAAGGGCTGATTGGTTAGAGGTTGTAGGTAGTGAATATGCAGGGTGATGTAGAGGATACTGTAGGTAGTGATATGCAGGGCTTGATGTAGAGTTCTGTAGGGTATGATATGCAGGGGCTGGATGTAAGAGCTCCTTGTAGGGTATGATATGCAGGGCTGATGGAGAGGACGTCTGTGAGTAGTGAGTGAGTGCAGGGCTTGAGGTAGAGGTTGTATGGTAGTGATATGCAGTGCTTGGTAGAGCGTCGTCTGGGTATATATGGCAGGGCATGCGATGGTAGGAGGCTCGTTCAGGTCAGTGATATGAGGGCTGATGTGAGGTATGTTAGGTTTCAGTTGATATTGCAAGGCTGATGGTAGAGGTCTGTAGGCCAGTGATATGCAGGGCTGATGGTAGAGTCTTAGGTTGTTATGCAGGGCTTGATGTTGAGAGGTCTTGCTTACGGTTAGTGATATGCAGGGCTGATGGTAGAGGTTGTAGGTATTGATATTGCAGGCTGATGGTAGAGGTCTGTAGGCAGTTGTATGCAGGGCTTGATGTTAGAGTCTGTGTAGGTAGATGATATGCAGGGCTATGGGTAGAGGTCTGTAGCGTATTGATGTATGCAGGGTTGATGGGTAGAGGGTCCTTTAGGTTAGTGTATGCAGAGCTTGATGGATAGAGGGTCTGTAGGTATGCTGATATGCAGGGCTGATGGTAGAGTGTATGTGAGGTGAAGCAGGCTGGATGGTAGAGGTCTTAGGTAGTGATG
>NW_019946560.1:8771-15383 GCF_002910315.2 Salvelinus sp. IW2-2015
TGCAGGGCTGATGGTAGAGGTCTGTAGGCAGTGATATGCAGGGCTGATGGTAGAGGTATGTAGGTATTGATATGCAGGGCTGATGGTAGAGGTCTAGTGATGTGCAGGGCTGATGGTAGAGGTCTGTAGGTAGTGATATGCAGGGCTGATGGTAGAGTGTAACAGGGTTTCAAGTAAACAGTGAAGTGATTATAGTGTACTCAGAATCTGAGGAGACTGCATTATGATGAGAGAGAGAGAGAGAGACGTTTAATCTTGACACAGCTGCTGGAAAAGAGAGACCAGTTATGTTGTTGTGTTGAGCAGTCAGCTCTACGTTCTCCCCGAACTGTCTCTCTTTTAAAGGCCTACTTTACTACGCTTCATCCAGGATATATATTCAAGGAGGAACTGATCTCCTGTTTAGTAAAACCTAGACACGGTTGATGATGTGCAGCTACTGTAGTATTCTATATTAAACTGTAGTGGTTTTATTTCATGTGGGTACCTTTTTTTAAAAACGTTTTAAAAACGTTTTTTCTTTTTAAACTTCAGTTGTAGTGAATGGTTGTGTTTATCCTTGTAATAGTGACAAGGTATCTGTACTGTAGATATTGTGTCCGTCGAATTGAAGAGTTATATTTCCCCTAGCTGTCTTTAAAGTCTACCCGGGATATTAAAGAGGGAAATCATATACTTTTCAATAGTAACTGGAAGACTATAGAAAATACAACACGAGGCAGTTCTATTTGTCCCAAAGCTCCAGCTACTGTAATGCCTGATGGTGTTGGTGGTTTATCCTTGTGACAATTACTTCTCCTCTTGTTTCCCTCCTCTCATACTATTGATTTACTTCTACAGTAAACGGAAGTAGCCTTGTTTTGAGCCCTAACGGACCATAGGACAGGAGTCTATTTCCTGTTTTCTGTTTGAGGCAGCTTGATGTACCAGTAGACCCCTGAGCGCTGGTCTATCACATGGCCTGTCCTACTTTTCCCTCCTTTCTTCCTATCCTTATTTCTTCCTCTCTTCCTATCCCCCTCTCTTCCTCTCCTCTCTTCCTCCCCTCTCTTCCTCCCTGCATTGTTGATATAATCAGAGAAACAAGTTCTTTCCTCTCCTCCTTCCTGTTGGCTGCATCTGCTCATTAAACCAATTCAAAATTCCTTATTTTATTACATTGTTAGAATATCTGTGGACAGATTAGGTGCATGTAGTAGTAGACAGTATTACCCCCCTGAACGTATATTTAATAGGTTATAATGACCTGAGACAGCAGTACAGTTAGGAAGAAATCAGGTCTCTCTCCCGCCATGCACGTGCACAATCATTTATTTTAAACCGATTATACTGTGGCCACACACACCTCTATCCCTCAGTGTCATTTGGATGGAGAGGTGTGTGTGTAGAAAAGGTCTAATGATGTTTTGGACACTTTTTTGGTACAGATGTGCCTTGTCCCTAAAAGGATCTTTCAAACCAGCCCTACTCAGTGACTGAGTCTACCAGCAGCTACGGAGCATTCACGACCCAGGCCCGGTTCACCTGACGGGCCGCAGATACCTGGACAGATTTCTCCCAGTATGAACACCAGCTGTCACATGATGAATGGAGACAATTCCAGACGAGTAAGAGAGAGAGAGAGTGAGAGCCCAGAAAAATCCTAGACACTAAACTGCTCCAGGAGAAATTATACGTTATCTCCGCCGCGGAAATGAAATAGAGTGTCGGCTATTCTGAATGTGACTTTTCTGCAAAACATCGGGAAGGGAGAATAAAACGAGGCTATAGTACCAGTACTCCTTGTATGAGTCAATGTGCAGAAAAACGCGGGCGGGGGTACGCAGGTCAGTACGAGGCTGTAGGTACCAGTACTCCTTGTATGAGTCAAGGTGACAGATTCGGTGAGCCAGGGGTAGGTAGACGAGGCAAGGTTAGTTACACGAAGTACTACACTTGATTTGAAGATCAAGGTACCACGCGATGCAGCTAACGAAGGCAATAAATATCTAGAAGGTAGTGGTGATTCCGGAACTTGACGTCACACGATGACAGAGGTACCATGGGTATTACGTGGTCTCTAGATAGAGAGTACTACCTGGTAACTGATATCAATGTAGCAGATCATGCAGGTAGCGCACGCTGTATTAACCGAGGATATGCACAGGACTACCATCCAGGATAAGCTGAATTCAATGATGCAGACCTAATTAGGTACGGCACGCGGTAATTAACGACAGGTATATATAGAGGCAGTACGAGAAGAACTAGGAGTCAATTGTGTGGGTGGTACCAGGTGGAGTAACGAGTGGGCGCGTATAGTAGGAAGGACATAGACCAGTATACTTGAGTCAATGTGCTAGTGGTACTCAGGTGCAATAAGTAACTGAGGCTTATGTTGTTGTACAGTGAGGTGACAGTGCGCGTGTGTTCTTAGGCCCGTGGTTGTGAGAAAAGGGCACAAAAAACCTTGTGGTAATATATACGGTCACCGGCAGTCCTCGGGAGTGGTGTTTTAGGCCACTGTGTTGTAAAGGTGGTGGGTAACGAGGTCCTGGAGGGTGGTGTTTGTATCGCCAGCCCCTGTGTTGTCTGCTGTCGGCGAGTACAAGCTCCCGGTTAAAAATTGCCTTCAAATTGTATTATAGAGCCCGTGATTGTTGTTAGCTCCTACACCATAAGAACCCAAATACTCCTCCTCAATACCGCTGTGGTACAGTCCCCCCCCCGCGTGGCCCGCCCCCTGTCATCTCGCAGCCTGTGTTGTTGTGTGCGTACTAGTCCTCGGTCCTCCTGCAATGTGATTTTAAGGACGCCGGTGTGGTTTGTTATGTGTGTACAGTCACGGTGATGTATTTAGAGCCCAGTGTTGTTGTGTGGGTCAGTCCCGGTGTGTGTTTTAGAGCCCTGTTTGTTGTTGTAACACGAGGGTGTAGGCCGCCTGTGTGGGGTACAGTCGTGTTGTTGTTGAGCCCGTGTGTGGTTGTCAGTGGGTGACAGTGCGGTGTGTTTTAGGAGCGGCGGCGTGTGTGTTGTTGGGCCCCGTTTACAGTTGAAGTCTCACTCTCCCGGGACTAACCCCCGCCAAGAAGCGCCTCCTCCCCCTCCCGACAGTGCTGGCCTAGCCTTGTATTATCAACCTCATGACGGAAAACTCAGGGTACAGTGTGTCCGGATCGTCTGTTCCTGTTTCTGCTCCGTTCTCTGTCCGATCTAGGTCTACAAGTTCTAGGCTGTGCCGTCTCTCTGTTCGTCTCTGTCGGCCTCTGGGTGCTCGTGTCTCTGTTCCGGTCTCTGTCCGTCTGTCCGTCTGTCCGTCTAGTCCGTCTCTGTCTCTCTCGCTCTGTTAACGATCTCATGTCCCTCGTACTTCTGTCTCTGTTCCGTCCTTCTGTCGTCTTCGTCTGTCTCTTGTCCGTCCTCATTCTGTCTCTTCCGTCATGCTGTCCTGAAATCCTGTCTCTGTCTTCTTGTCCGTCTGTCTCTGTCTGTCTTCTGTCTCTCGATCTCTGTCCTTCTGCTTCTACTGTCCAGTCTTCTCGTCTGAACTCATGTCTCTGTGTCTTCTCTGTTGTCTCTGTCGTCTCTCTCTGTCTCTGTGTCTCTGGATCTCTCTTCCTGTCTTGTCGTGCGTCTGGATCGTCTCTGTCGTCTGTGTCTGCTCTCCTCGTCCGTCTCTCGGTCTGTTCGTCTGTCTGTCCTCGGCTCTTCCTGTCTCGTGTTCTGCTGGTCCTGTCCTGCTCTGTCCGTCGTCTTCTGTCTCGTCCGTCTCTTCCGCTCTGTGTCTGCTCCGTCTCTGTCCGTCTCTGTCCGTCTGTCTTCTGTCTCGAGTCTGTCTCTTCTTCCGTCTCTGTCCGTTCTGTGTTCGTGCGTGGTCTTGCTGCTGTGTCCGGTCTCTCATCTCGTTCCGTGCCAGTCTCTGTCTGTCTCTGTTGTCTGATCTGTCATGTCCGTTCTGTCCGTTCGTGTCGGGTCTGTCTCGTCTGTCTGTCTGTCTGTCTGTCTGTCTGTCTCTGTCTCTCCTCTTCCATACCTTTTGATGAGATACTATACCTGGCGGTAAAGTGCGTGAGGTTTGTAGTCCTGACACCACCACCAGGCTTCACTTCTCTGTTTCTGATGGGTAGTTGGATTATCCTGGCATTGTCTTCATTGATCTGTATAAGGAAGTCTGACAGAACATTTTAAACAGTACTGTATATCTGACCCGTTTCAGGAAGCTATGCGTAGAGTTGCACATTTTGGGGAATATTCGGGGGTGGAAATTAACGGAAATATATGGGAATTAACTGAGATAAATGCAAATTAATATTAATACCATTTAAATGTAGATGTTTTTTTGYATTGGATATATTTACCATATCATATGGAGACAGAAACATAAACCTTTTACCTTATCWTAAGTAGACATACACTACAGTTCATAGGTTTGGGGCCACTTAGAAATGTCCTTGTTTTTGAAAGAAAATCTTTCTTTTTTTTGTCCATTTAAAATAACATCAAATTGATCCAAAATACATTGTTAATGTTGTAAATGACTATTGTAGCTGGAAACGGCAGATTTTTTATGGAATATCTACATAGGTGTACAGAGGTCCATTATCAGCAACCATCACTCCTGTGTTCCAATGGCACGTTGTGTTAGCTAATCCAAGTTTATCATTTTAAAAGGCTAATTGATCATTAGAAAACCCTTTTGCAATTGTGTTAGCACAGCTGAAAACTGTTGTTCTGATTAAGAAGCAATAAAAATGGCCTTTAGACTAATTGAGTATCTGGAGCATCAGCATTTGTGGGTTTGATTACAGGCTCAAAATGGCCAGAAACGAATAACTTTGTTCTGAAACTCGTCAGTCTATTCTTGTTCTGAGAAATGAAGGCTATTCCATGTGAGAAATTGCCAAGAAACTGAAGATCTTGTACTACTCCCTTCCCTTCCCAGAACAGCACAAACTGGCCCTAACCAGAATAGAATGAGGAGTGAGGCCTTCTAGGCAGAGTTGCAAAGAAAAATCCATATCTCAGACTGGCAAATGAAAGATTAAGATGGGCAAAAGAACACAGAAACTCTGCCTGGAAGGCCAGCATCCCGGAGTCGCCTCGTCACTGTTGACGATGAGACTGGTGTTTTGCGGGTACTATTTAATGAAGCTGCCAGGTGAGGACTTGTGAGGTGTCTGTTTCTCAAACCAGACACTCTAATGTCCTTGTCCTCCTTGTCCTCGTGCACCGGGGCCTCCCACTCCTCTTTCTATTCTGGTTAGAGACAGTTTGCGCTGTTCTGTGAAGGGAGTAGTACACAGCGTTGTACGAGATCTTCAATAGTCATTTACAACATTAACAATGTCTACACTGTATTTCAGATCAATTTGATGTTATTTTAATGGCACAAAAGGACATTTTCTAATTGACCCCAAACTTTTGAACGGTAGTGTAACTGTCTTAGTATAGATTCTGGTTTGAATCAACTTGGTTCTGCCACTAGAGGGGGGTGTGTCTATGCTGTTGTCCTGTTCATACAGTCCGATCTAGAATCACAGTGAAAAGGGGGGGGGGGGTTTCATGCTGCACGCTCACTGCCCCAATTCCGTATTTTTACTCTCCCAAATGACTCATAYACCAAATGATCTGAGCTGTTGACTGTATTACGAAACATCCCATGGTGAGATTTTCTGCAAAGACAAATGGTAACATCACAACAACAACAAAAAAAGACATTGGATGAATTAATTGTATTTGTGTCGGATATGACAATAGCCTTGCTCAACATATATCATAATTATGATTTTTTACATTAACATATATTAACATATATTAAAACCCTGTATGGATTCATAATTGACATGGATTTTTATCTTCCCCTGCTATGTTGTGATGTATTTTGTATTTCTACTGTCCTCCTATGTGATGTATTTTGTATTTCTACTGTCCTCCTATGTGATGTATTTTGTATTTGCATATCTTAATTGTCTCAGCTGTATAAATAAAAGTTAAATACCCTAGCTGGTGATGACCTATTGAGGATGGTTTTACTGTGAATTAAATATTCTATACATCCTGTGCCTAGCAGACAAAATATGTGTAATTTGTTGATTGTATGTTTTAAAACCGCCAGGTGTACTAGGTGGGCCAGGTGGGCCAGGTGAACTAGGTGGGCCAGGCGGCCAGGTGGGCCAGGCGTGCCAGGCGGGCCAGGTGTACCAGGTGGCCAGGCGTGCCAGGTTGGCCAGGTGTGCCAGGTGGGCCTGGCGTGCCAGGTGGGCCAGGCGTGCCAGGTGGGCCAGGTGTACCAGGTGGCCAGGCGTGCCAGGTTGGCCAGGTGTGCCAGGTGGGCCTGGCGTGCCAGGTGGGCCAGGTGTGCTAGGTGGGCCAGGTGTGCCAGGTTTCCTAGGTGGGCCAGGCGGGCCAGGCGTGCCAGGTATGCTAGGTGGGCCAGGTGGGCCAGGTCTCTATTGGTTTTCATTGCACCAAACAAGCTCAATCCAGCGCGGGTAAAGTATATGAAATTATTTAGAATGGTTCTTGAACCCAGGTCTGGTTCCTGGGACTGGAGGGAAACCACTGCATCAGGCTGTATTACATGAACCCAGGCCCGGTTCCTGGGACCCTATCATTTGTTTTTCAACGACAATG
>NW_019946560.1:19349-29718 GCF_002910315.2 Salvelinus sp. IW2-2015
ATTTAACGGTCAAGAGTATTTTTGTCACCCTTTTGTGAACATAACTCTGAAAAATACATATCACATGTGACGTTCCACAAGGTTCAGTTTATATATGGTATCCCTTTGACATCGTTATCAGAAAGCACAGCATTGATTTTCCACTGCTTGCGCAGACGATACATTTCTTTGGTCACCAGAGGATTTTAGCTTCACAGATTAATAAATTTACCATATAGTTATTTTAAAACACTTGGATGGCTTAACAACTTCCTCCAGACAAAATCAAGACGAGACCGAGGAACTTATTGTGGGGCCGAAGCACAGAGAGAATCTGCCGCACGTTTTAATTAACGGGAAAGAAAGATCGAACGGCAGGTAAAAAAAAGAAAAACCTAGGTGTTTGTTGATTCTCAACTCAATTTCAACTCATAGGAACGATGATCAAAAACAGCTTTTTCCACTCGAGGAACAGCTGAGATTCTTTCTCTTTCTGTCCAATATAACAATCCCATAGTTGACAGTGCAATCATGAGGTCGAAGGAATGGTCCGTAGAGCTCCGAGACAGGATTGTGTCGAGGCACAGATCTGGGGAAGGGTACCAACAAAAACAAAACAAAAAGTCTGCAGCATTGAAGGTCCCCAAGTACACAAGTGGCTTCCATCATTCGTCATTATGGGTATTGTGATGTCATTATGGGTATTGTGATGTCATTATGGGTATTGTGATGTCATTATGGGTATGGGATGTCATTAGGTATTTGTGTAGATTGATGAGGGGGATTCATTTATTATACATTTAGATTAAGGCTGTGACATACATTTTTGGGGGGGGGAAAGTCAAGGGTCTGAATACTTTCCGAATGCACTGTATGTCATTTTTCAAAAGGGATTAGTTGTTTTTAGGGGCAGTCTCTCTTTAACACAACGAGGGTGACAGCAGCGGAATAACAGCAGAGGAGTAGCAGCGTAAATTGTACAGAGGAACAACAATTCCCTGAAGCAGAGGCAGAGGCACTGCAGGATGGATGGAACTATCTAATTAACCAATAGACACACACACAATCTTACAATATCCAGTCTAATAAAGGATCCAGGAATCAAAGGCAACAACTTCCTCTTTAGGGCAGAAATATTTTTTTTAAAGAAGCGCAGTGACATAAGTGTTGGCGTTTCGTGAAATGCTTCCCTCTGTGGGTTCCCTCTCTCATCGTGGAGGTCTGGCCTCTGTGGGTTCCCTCTCTCATCGTGGAGGTCTGGCCTCTGTGGGTTCCCTCTCTCATCGTGGAGGTCTGGCCTCTGTGTGGTCCTCTCTTCATCGTGGAGGTCTGGCCTCTGTGGTTCCCTCTCTCATCATGGAGGTCTGGCCTCTCTGTGGGTTCCCCTCTCTCATCATGGAGGTCTGCCTCTGTGGGTTCCCTCTCTCATCATGGAGGTCTGGCCTCTGCTCAGCAACCAGTTTGCCTGAAGCCAATTCCCCTAAGGAATAGTTCCTTTAAAAAAAATGAAATGAGAGTAAAATGGTAGAAGATTCAAGAAGAGACTTGAACTGTGTTCTGGTTTCCCCACACGTATTCTTCCATATTGTAGCAACAGCAACAACAAAAACACTTAACACTCCAGACACTAACACACGATGTGCGCCCCAAACACATCCTTCCCTATGTGCGCCCAAACGACATCCTTCCCTATATAGTGCACTACTTTTGACGCAAGGGCGGAGTGAATACTAGTGTACTACACAGGGAACCATAGGGTCACACATAACAGAGTAACACATTCTCCACACACAAGAAGACTGTAACCATGGTGTTTACTTGGCCTCAACTGAACAACAGATCGGTCTGAAATAGAACTGACTTCAGCATCTTAGTTGTCGTGTCCCCGGGGGAGGTGTGTGTGTGGTGTGTGTGTGTGGTGGTTGTGTGTGTGTGTGTGTGTGTGTGTGTGTGTGTGTGTGTGTGTGTGTGTGTGTGTGTGTGTGTGTGTGTTGTGTGTGTGTTGTGTGTGTGTGTTGTGTGTGTGTGTGTGTGTGTATTCCATGCAAAGGCTTTTCCCACATTACTGTTGAACAGTCCTAGCTGTTCCTTCACACACACAGCAGACATGGTTGTACAGTACACACACACACAGTACTGTAAGAATAATTTAGTGAGCAATGTCAAAGTGGCCACTCATGTTCCACTGTCAGGTTCTCTTCCTAAATGGAGCAGTCTGGTTCAGTCAGAACAGCTGTGGGCCTCCTCTCCTGCCGGGGCCAGCTGGGACATGGACGGACGGAGAGAAGAACAGAGAGAGATGGGGAGAGAGGGGATGGGAGAAAGAGCACGAGAGATAGCGAGAGAGAGGCTGGATGGATGGCGAGATGGATGGCGAGAGAGAGCTGGATGGATGCGAGAGAGAGAAATGGAGAGAGAGAGAGAGAAATGGAGAGCGAGAGAGAGAAATGAAGAGAGAGAGAGAAATGAGAAGAGAAAGAGAGAGAAATGGAGAGAAAGAGACGAGAAATGGAGAGCGAAAGAGAGAAATGGAGAGATGGAAATAGAGAACTGGAGAGAAGATGAGAGAAGAGGAAATGAGAGGAGAAGAGAAATGGAGAGAGGAGAGAGAGAGACATGAGAGAAGAAGAGAGAGAGAGAGAGAGAGAAATGGAGAGAGGAGCAGGGGATGACTCATTTATGGAACAAAGTGTATCTCCATCGTATTCTTAAAAATGTTTTATATATTCCAATTGCGGGTAATCCAGCATACCACTGCAACAACCCATTTGTAAATATTCACCAATCTAAACTAACGTCTACGGTGAATAGGAAACACAATTTTCAAATTAGTATGGTTTTCAAACGATGTGAACGGTGTTGTAATACACCGGTGCAATAGAAGTTATCCAGCCTATGCAGTGGTTTCCCTCCAGTTCCCAGAACAGCCCTGGGTTCATGTAATTACAGCCTGATGCAGTCGGTTCCTCCAGTCCCAGGCACCGGGCCTGGGTTGTCATGGTAATACAGCCTGATGCAGTGGTTTTCCCTCCAGTCCCAGGAACCGGGCCTGGGTTCATGTAATACAGCCTGAGCAGTGGTTTCCCTCAGTCCAGGAACCGGGCCCTGGGTTCATGTAATACAGCCTGATGCAGTGGTTTCCCTCCAGTCCCAGGAACCGGGCCTGGTTCATGTAATACAGCCTGATGCAGTGGTTTCCCTCAGTCCAGAACCGGCCTGGGTTCATGTAATACACCTGATGCAGTGGTTTCCCTCCAGTCCCAGGAACCGGGCCTGGGTTCATGTAATACAGCCTGATGCAGTGTTTCCCTCCAGTCCCAGGAACCGGCCTGGTTCATGTAATACAGCCTGATGCAGTGGTTTCCCTCCAGTCCCAGGAACCAGGGCCTGGGTTCTGTATAACAGCCTGATGCAGTGGTTTCCCTACAGTCCAGATCCCACGAAGCTCAAACCAGATGGGATGGCGTATCGCTGCAGAATGCTGTGATAGCCACGCTGGTTAAAAGTGTGCCTTGAATTCTAATTAAATCCCTGACAGTGTTACCATGGGCATGAAGGCTCTGAAGGTGGGTACATGTCCTGCGACCAGATTGGTTTAGCTACCTCACAAAAAGTATTTCCTTCACTGTTCACTTCCTATTGTCACTTCCTGTCAGGCAAGACCTCAGAATAAAAGTGTGCCATAAGTACCTTTTTGGTCCGTTGTTGCCAAAGTTTCCCTCGACTTACATTTTAGTCATTTAGCAGACGCTCTTATCCAGAGTGACTTACAAATTGGAAAGTTCATACATATTCATCCTGGTCCCCCCGTGGGGAATTGAACCCACAACCCTGGCATTGCAAGCGCCATGCTCTACCAACTGAGCCACACGGGACTTCTATGAAAAGGACACAGTGCTAAATGACTTAAATGACTTAAATGTTACTGCCCCTGATGATCGACAGCTTCATCAACAACGACAGGTAATGTAACGTTGGTAATGTAACGTTGGTAATGTGTGTTATGTGAAACGTTGTATTCAAAACTACCCGGATTGATAAAATATTGCGTTCATTATCCAGCCAAGCAGATAGAGCCATTTTGGTTGTGAAGTCCATTTCTTTAGAATGAATTGCAATTTACCACTTGAATGTCTATAATATCACTCTGTCACAGGCTGCGGTTGTTGGAGAGATGTCCAGTGTCCAGTTGAACATGCAGCCCTAATCAGTATCATGTAGACATGCCCTCATGGTGAACATTCATATTTTTTACATTTATTTTACTAGGCAAGTGAGTTAAGAACAAATTCTTATTTTCAATGACGGTCTAGGAACAGTGGGTTAACTGCCTTGTTCAGGGGCAGAATGACAGATTTGTACCTTGTCAGCTCAGGGATTTGATCTTGCAACCTTTCGGTTACTAGTCCAACGCTCTAACCACTAGACTACCCTGCCGCCCCATATGAATGGAACAGACAGACATGACCTCACTGTGAACATTCCTATGAATGGACACACATGTTGGCAAGTATTCGGCCATAAACCTTCACCTGTCAGCGGCAACAGCTTTCACAGGCTCATCATTTGTACAAATACAGAAGGTAACCCATTTCATTACTTTGATAAATTGTTTCACAATTGGGTTATTAAATGTATGTAATACTGACATTATTTGTTGCTTATTTTATACTTCTTAGATGCATATAATGTCCAGGGCATAACTTAGCCTGGTAGAACCAGCCTGATCACTGTGTTCACCATATAATGTCCAGGGTATAACCTAGCCTGGTAGAACCAGCCTGATCACTGTGTTCACCANGAGCTCTACGGACCATTCCTTCGACCTCATGACTTGCACTGTCAACTATGGGATGTTTATATTGACAGAAAGAGAAAGAATCTCAGCTGTTCCTCGAGTGGTAAAAAGCTGTTTTTGATCATCGTTCCTAATGAGTTGAAATTGAGTTGAGAATCAACAATAACACCTAGGTTTTTCTTTTTTTTTACCTGCCGTTCGATCTTTCTTTCCCGTTAATTAAAACGTGCGGCCAGATTCTCTCTGTGCTTCGGCCCCAACAATAAGTTCCTCGGTCTCGTCTTGATTTTGTCTGGAGGAAGTTGTTAAGCCATCCAAGTGTTTTAAAATAACTAATATGGTAAAATTATTAATCTGTGAMGCTAAAATCCTCTGGTGACCAAAGAAATGTATCGTCTGCGCAGCAGTGAAAATCAATGCTGTGCTTTCTGATAACGATGTCAAGGGATACCATATATAAACTGAACCTTGTGGAACGTCACATGTKATATGTATTTTCTCAGAGTTATGTTCACAAAGGGTGACAAAAATACTCTTGACCGGTTAAATGGGTCCTAAACCAATTTTGAACTGGACCGGAGAGGCCAACCCACCTCTCCAGTCTGTCCAGAAGTACAGTACCACTCAGACGTTTGGAAACACCTACTCWTTCCAGAGTTTTCTTTATCTTTTACTATTTTCTACATTGTACAATAATAGTGACGACATCAACACTATGAAATAACACGTATGGAATCATGTAGTAACCAAAAAAGTGTTAAGCAAATCAAAATATTTTAGATTCTTCAAAGTAGCCACCCTTTTGCCTTGATGACAGCTTTGCACACTCTTGGCATTTTCTCAACCAGCTTCACCTGGAATGCTTTTCCAACAGTCTTGAAGGTGTTCTCACATATGCTGAGCACTTGTTGGCTGCTTTTCCTTCACTGTACGATCTGACTCATCCTTAACCATCTCAATTGGGTTGAGTTCGGGTGATGCAGCACTCCTTTACTCTCCTTCTTGGTCAAATAGCCCTTACACAGCCTGAATGTGTGTTGTGTCATTGTCCTGTTGAAAAACAAATGATAGATCCCACGAAGCTCAAACCAGATGGGATGGCGTATCGCTGCAGAATGCTGTGATAGCCACGCTGGTTAAAAGTGTGCCTTGAATTCTAATTAAATCCCTGACAGTGTTACCATGGGCATGAAGGCTCTGAAGGTGGGTACATGTCCTGCGACCAGATTGGTTTAGCTACCTCACAAAAAGTATTTCCTTCACTGTTCACTTCCTCCATTGTCACTGTCCTGTCAGGCCCAAGACCGTCAAGAATAAAAGTGTGCCATGCGACACACGTAAACCCTTTTTGGTCCGTTGTTGCAAAGTCCTCCCTAGACTTACATTTACATTTTAGTCATTTAGCAGACGCTCTTGATCCAGCCGACTTTACAAATTGGAAAGTTCATACAGTATTCACCTGGTCCCCCCCCGTGGGAAATTGAACCCACAACCCTGGCGTTGCAAGCGCCATGCCTCTAACCAAACTGAGCCACACGGGACTTCTATGAAAAGGAACAACAGTGACCCGAGTTACTGCCCTGATGACCGATAAGCTTCATTCACAACGACAGGTAATGTACGTTGGTAATGTGTGTTATGTGAAACGTTGGTATCAAAACTCCCGGGTTGATAAATATTGCCGTTAATCTCCAGCCAAGCAGATAGAGCCATTTTGGTTGTGAAGTCATTTCTTTTAGAATGAATTGCAATTTACCACTTGGATGTCTATAATAATCACTCTGTCAGGCAGGCTGCGGTTTGTTGGAGAGCATGTCCCCGTGTTTCAGCTGAACATGCAGCCCTCATCAGTTAATCATGTAGACATGCGCCTCATGGTGAACATTCAATATTTTTTTACTAGGGCAAGTGAGTTAAGAAACAAAATTCTTATTTTCAATTGACGGTCTCGGAACCAGTGGGTAACTTGACTTGTTCAGGGGCAGAACGACAGATTTGTACGCTTGTCAGCTCGGGAATTTGATCTTGCAACCTTGCGGTTACTAGTCCAACGCTCTAACCACTTGAGGCTTAACCCTGCGCCGCCATATGAATGGAACAGGACAGACTGCCCCTCACTGTGATACATTCCTATGAATGGACCGACAATGTTGGGCAAAGTTTTCGGCATAAACGCTTCACCTGTCAGCGGCAACAGCTTTCACAGGCTATCATTTGTACAAATACAGAAGGTACCATTTCAATTACTTTGATAAATTGTTTCACAATTGGGTTATTAAATGTAATGTAATACTGACATTTATTTGTTGCTTATTTTATACCTTCTTTAGATGCATATATGTCCAGGGCAATAACTTAGCCTGGTAGAACCACGCCTGATCACTGTGTTCCCCATATAATGTCCAGGTAATAACCTAGCCTGGGTAGAACCAAGCCTGATCACTGTGTTCAACCATATATGTCCAGGGTATAACCTAGCCTGTAAGTACACCAGCCTGATCACTGTGTTTTCACCATATAATGCCTGATCACTGTGTTCACCATTCATTTCCTCGGGTGTCTCGATATCTGAGGTTTAACAGAAAGATGAAGGCAGTGATCAGGTTGGTTCCACCAGGCTAATCAGAACCACTAATTGATAATGTAATGCAGTGATCTGTGTGTGTGTTTTTGTCTGTGAACCGACGCGGTATCTTTGGAGGTGCCAGGAGAATGATCTACGCTGCTATGGCCCATCATGGGGTACTGGCCTGCTCTGGCCCTGCCCATCACCGGGGTACTGGCCTGCCTGCTGGGCCTGCCCATCAACGGGGTACTGGCCTGCCTGCTGGCCTGCCATCAACGGGGTACTGGCCTGCCTGCTGCCTGCCCAATCAAACGGGGTCCTGCTCTCCTGCTGGCCTGCCCAATCAACGGGGTAACTCGTGGCCTGCCTGCTGGCCTGCCCATCAATGGGGTACTGGCCTGCCTGCTGGCCTGCTATCACATGGGGTACTGGCCTGCCTGCTGGCCTGCCCATCAATGGGGTAACTTGGCCTGCCTGCTGGGCGCTGCTCATCAATGGGGTACTGGCCTGCCCTGCTGGCCTGCTCATCAACGCTGGCCTGCCCTGCTGGCCTGCTCATCAACGCTGGGCCTGCTGCTGGCCTGCTCAATCAACGGTCGTGCGATGGGGAGAATAAAATGAGGTAGGCGTTTAGTCTGACCCTATTCAAACTTCGACCGTAGTATATGTTTGTTGTGGTCCAGATATTCACTATCACTACTGCCATCGGTAAATATAACGGTGACTGTGTGTGTTCAACAGATTGTGTGAGATGGGCAGAGACGCTAGCACTCAAACCATGCACGATGAGGTGATTTACTAATATACCGTAACATCAACACCTTTTTCATTCATGTGTACTAATGAGACTCCGCCTCAACTCTGACTTTTCTACAGATGGACTGGAGATGTTTCTTCTGCCAGACGGCAGCCTCAAGTCGTTTGAATGGTGAGACGCATAAATTGGGTAGTTTTAATCTGACCTGTCATCTTCACATAGTACTTGTTTGTGTGTCAGATATTACCTGTCCTATCTGCATTGGTAGACAGAACAGTGACCCCTGTGTGTGTGTGTTCACAGAAAACGGTATGGAGCCAGAGCATGGAGACTTGCCAGATGATGTTGATGAAGTCCAGACTGGACAGACAGGGCTAGATACTGATGTCTCTGAATGTGAGAGAGACCTGGCACTCTGACAGACAGCTTGATTACTGATGTTCTCTGAATAACTGATGTCTCTGGAATGGAAGAGAGACCTGGCACTTCTGACAGAACAGGCTTGATATGATGTCTTTCTGATCCTGATGTATCTGAATGGAGAGAGACCTGGCACTCTGACAGATCAGGCTAGATACTGATGTCTCTAATGGAGAGAGACCTGGCAACTCTGATAGACAGGCTTGATCCTGATGTCTCTGATACTGGAATGTCTCTTGAATGGACAGAGACCTGGCACTCTGACAGACAGGCTTAGATACTGATGTCTCTGCTACTGAATGTCTCTGAATGGAGAGAGACCTGGCACTCTGATTAGACAGGCTTGATACTGATGTCTCTGATACTGATGTCTCTGAATGGAGAGAGACTGGCACTCTGACAGAACAGGCTAGATACTGATGTCTCTGAATTGGAGAGAAGCCCTGGCACTCTGATCGACACGGGCTTGGATACCTGATGTCTCTGAAATGGAGAAGAGACCTGGCACTCTGACAGACAGGCTAGCATACTGAATGTCTCTGATGACTGATGTCTCTGAAATGGAGAGAGAACCTGGCAACTCTGACAGAACGGCTGATACTGATGTCTCTGATACTGATGTTCTCTGAATGGAGAGAGACCTGGCACTCCTGATCGACAGGCTAGATACTGATGTCCTCTGAGTTGAGAGAGACCTAGGCAGCTCTGACAGACAGGCTAGATTACTGATGTCTCTGATACTGATGTCTCTGAATGGAGAGAGCCCTTGGCAACTCTGATAGACAGGGCTAGATACTGATGTCTCTGAGTTGAAGAGAGACCTGGCACCTCTGACAGACAGGCTCGATACTGTTGTCTCTGAGTTGAGAGAGACCTGGCACTCTGACAGATGGGCTAGATACTGATGTCTTGAAGTTGAGAGAGACCGGGCCTTAGTTGCAAAAAAACAACGGCGAGATCTGACGTAGAACTCAGCATAAACATCTTTTACTAAGACTACTTGTATTGTTCTATTTTTAATTATTTGAGTTGAATTGCATCAGTCAATATGAGGAGAAACCCTGTGTAATTCTGCACAGGAATCAGGGAACTTCCTGTTGTATACGGAACACCAGACAGGGAAGGTATGACCATGTTAACATGTTACCATGGTCACCCCATTGACAGCAGACAGGAAGGTAATGACCAAAACTCTGACATGTACCATGGTCACCGCCCATGACCACCAGACAGGAATGTATGACCACTTGACATGTTACCATTGTAGCCCGTACCACAACACAAAATGTCGGTAGGCAAGTCATCTGTATCAGCTGGGATGACAATGAAGATGCATATTGTTATATTTATCTGAACACTGATTAATATGGTATTCGAATCAGTGTAAGCTATTCCCTCCGCAAGGCAATCAAACAGGATAAGTCCCAGTACAGAGACAAAATCCGAGTCGCAAATTCAACCCGCTCAGACACAAGAGGTATGTGGCAGGGTCTACGTCAATCAAGCGGATTAGCAAAACAGAAAACCAGCCCCGTCCGGGCGGAACCAGGATGTCTTGCTCCCAGACAGGCTAACAACTTTTTTGCCCCGCGAGGACAATACAGTGCCACTGACACGGCCCCCTACCAAACCTGCGGGCTCTCCTTCACTGCAGCCGAGGTGAGTAAAAACATTTAAACGTGTTAACCCTCGCAAAGGCTGAGGCCCAGAGGGCAATTCCCAGCCGCGTCCTCAGAGCATGCGCAGACCCAGCTGGTCTGGTGGTTTACGGACATATTCAAATCAATCTTATCCCCAGTCTCTTGTTCCACATGCTTCAGAGGGCCACCCATTGTTCCTGTTCCCAAGG
>NW_019946561.1:0-11694 GCF_002910315.2 Salvelinus sp. IW2-2015
ACTGCTAAGCCACTAGGCTGCCTGCCGCCCCTCCACTCTAACCACTAGGCCGCCTGCCGCCCCTCCACTCTAAACCACTAGGCCGCCTGCCCCCCACTCTAACCACTAGGCCGCCTGCGCCCCTCCACTCTAACCACTAGGCTGCCTGCCATCTTCTTGTAAATAGGAACCATGTTTTATCATCATTTCATTTCCACGACTGATCAAGATCACGTCTCTCTCTCTCTTGTCCCTTTTGCAGCAGACATATGGTGAGCAATCACAGTATAGAATCGTGAGAATCACAAAACATAGACACCTAAGTATGGTGATAACATCTCACGAGATCCCTGGCGATTCCAGCCCTAGCCGTGACGGTTAGGGAATTTGGGGTAAAAGTTCTTCGTCAGGCAAATGTCCGCGGTCAGCGTTGTTTTAAACGTTGAAATAGCTCAGTTAAGGAGAGTTGTTTGTCTCCTCTACTCCACGTCTGTGCGCTGCTCGTCCCACGTCTGTGGCGTGCTCGCTCCACGTCTGTGGCGCTGCTCGTCTCCTCTACTCCACGTCTGCGGCGCTGCTCGTCGTTCCTCTACTCCACGTCTGTGGCGCTGCTCGTCTCCTCTACTCCACGTCTGTGGCGCTGCTCGCCTCCTCTACTCCACGTCTGTGGCGCTGCTCGTCTCCTCTACTTCCACGTCTGTTGGCGCTGCTCGTCTCCTCTACTCCACGTCTGTGGCGCTGCTCGTCTCCTCTACTCCACGTCTGTGGCGCTGCTCGTCTTCCTCTACTCCACGTCTGTGGCGCTGCTCGCTTACTCCACGTCTGTGGCGCTGCTCGTCTCCCTCTACTCCACGTCTGTGGCGCTGCTTCGTTCCTCTACTCCACGTCTGTGGCGCTGCTCGTCTCCTCTACTCCACGTCTGTGGCGCTGCTCGTCTCTCTACTCCACGTCTGTGGCGCTGCTCGTCTCCTCTACTCCACGCTGTGGCGCGTGCTCGTCTCCTCTACTCCACGTCTGTGCGCTGCTCGATCTCCTTCTACTCCACGTCTGTGGCGCTGCTCATCTCCTCTACTCCACGCTGTTGGCGCTGCGTCTCTCCTCTACTCCACGTCTGTGGCGCTGCTCATCTCCTCTACTCCACGTCTGTGGCGCTGCTTCGTCCTCTACTCCCGTCGTGGCGCTGCTCGTCTCCTCTACTCCACGTCTGTGGCGCTGCTCGTCTCCTCTACTCCACGTCTGTGGCGCTGCTCGTCTCCTCTACTCCACGTCTGCGGCGCTGCTCGTCAGCAGCACGTTTCTGTTCTTTTGCATAAATCCGGGTTTGGATCTATGACGGTAGGCCGTCATTGTAAAATAGGAATTTGTTCTTAACTGACTTAACTAACTAAATAATAAGGTAAAATATATATAATTATTTATTTTAAACCATCCGTCCTCTATTGATGCTTGTTGAGATGACAGAGATTGATCAGAAACAAAATGAGAATCTCCCAGGGAATCTCCATCTCAACATCTGTGTATACGACAGCACAAAACCTCCTCATACAAAACACAAACTGTTGCATTTGTGTGTGTGAGAGAGAGAGACACTGTGTGACATGACAACAAAACTCCCACGCAATCTACACCGCTTTCACACAGACACACACCGCCCCCTAATCCGGCCTACCCAGAGTTCTCAGGCTCTGTTGCCGTGGTAACCGGGGGTCACATAGAAGGTGGCTGGTGAGAGTCTGGGTCACACACTGACAAGGGGGGCTCCAGGGAAAGGGGGGGGGGGGTGCTACAACGCTACATCTCAATCACAGGGAGAATGAGAGAGAGGGTAGTGGTGCTTCAAGAGGGTAGCCAGAAGATTCTGACCCCACTGTTACGCTTGTTAACGCTAAGCTGTACTGGGGACTGAACGTAATCATGGTTACATTACGACACTGTGGAGCCGGACGTGAGATATGGGTCGGTATAATACTCAGAATTTGACCTTGATCCAGAACTGATACATTTACATTGAAATGTTTATTTTTCTTTTCAGATAACTGCCCTTTTCCTCTCATGCTCATAATCGAGAATTTCAATAAGCATTTCTCTACGGCTGGCCGTGCTTTCCTCCTGGCTACCCCAACCCCGGCTAACAGCTCCGCCTCCCCCGCAGCTACTCGCCCAAGCCTCCCCAGCTTCTCCTTCACCCAAATCCAGATAGCAGATGTTCTGAAAGAATTGCAAAACCTGGTCCCGTACAATTCAGCTGGGCTAGACAATCTGGACCCTATCTTTCTAAAATTATCTGCCGCCATTGTTGCAACCCCTATTACCAGTCTGTTCAACCTCTCGTATCGTCCAAGATCCCTAAAGATTTGAAAGCTGCCGTGGTCATCCCCCTCTTCAAAGGGGGTGACACTCTAGATCCAAACTGTTACAGACCTATATACATTCTTCCCTGCCTTTCTAAAGTCTTCGAATGCCAAGTAAACAAACAGATCACTGACCATTTTGAATCCCACCGTACATTCTCAACTGTGCAATCTGGTTTTCGAGCTGGTCACGGGTTCACCTCAGTCACGCTCAAGGTACAAAACAACATCATAACCGCCACCGATAAAAAAACAGTACTGTGCAGCCCTCTTCATCGACCTGGCCAAGGCTTTCGACTCTTGTCAATCACTGTATTCTTAATCGGCAGACTCAACAGCCTTGGTTTCTCAAATGACTGCCTCGCCTGGTTCACCAACTACTTTTCAGATAGAGTTAAGTGTGTCAAATCAGAGGGCCTGTTGTCCGGACCTCTGGCAGTCTCTATGGGGGAGCCACAGGGTTCAATTCTCGGGCTGACTCTTTTCTCTGTATACATCAACGATGTCGCTCTTGCTGCTGGTGATTCCCTGATCCACCTCTACGCAGATGACACCATTCTGTATACATCTGGCCCTTCTTCGGACACTGTCTTAAACCTCCAAACGAGCTTCAACGCCACACAACACTCCTTCCGTGGCCTCCAACTGCTCTTAAAACGCTAGCAAAACTAAATGCATGCTTTTCCACCAATTGCTGCCCGCACCCACCCGCCTAGCATCACTACTCTGGACATTTCCGAATTAGAAAATGTGGACAACTACAAATACCTAGGTGTCTGGCTAGACTGTAAACTCTCCTTTCAGACTCATATTAAACATCTCCAATCCAAAATGAAATCTAGAATTGGCTTCCTATTTCGCAACATAGCCTCCTTCACTCACGCTGCCAAAAACACCCTCATAAAACTGACTATCCTACCGATCCTTGACTTCAGCGATGTCATTTACAAAATAGCCTCCAACACTGTACTGAGCAAACTGGATGTAATCTATCACAGTGCCATCCGTTTTGTCACCAAAGCCCTATATACCACCCACCACTGCAACCTGTATGCTCTCGTCGGCTGGCCCTCGCTACATATTCGTCGCCAGACCCACTGGCTCCAGGTCATCTATTAGTCTTTGCTCAGTAAAACTCTGCCTTATCTCAGCTCACTGGTCACCATAGCAACACCCACCCATAGCACACGTTCCAGCAGGTATATCTCACTGGTCATCCCCAAAGCAAACACCTCCTTTGGCCGCCTTTCCTTACAGTTCTCTGCTGCCAGTTACTGGAAAGAATTGCAAAAAAATGTCATTGCTTAAGTTGGAGACATCTCCCTCACTAACTTTAAGCATCAGCTATCTGAGCAGCTTACCGATCGCTGAAGCTGTACACAGCCCATCTGTAAATAGCCCATCCAATCAACCTCATCCCCATATTGTTTTTTTATTTACTTTTTTGCTCTTTTGCACAGCAGTATTTCTACTTGCACATCATCATCTGCTCATCTATCACTCCAGTGTTAATTTGCTAAATTGTAATTACTTCACTACTATGGCCTATTTATTTCCTTACCTCCTCACGCCATTTGCACACACTGTATATAGACTTTTTATACTGTGTTATTGACTGTACGTATGTTTATTCCATGTGTAACTCTGTGTTGTTGTTTGTGTCGCACTGCTTTGCTTTATCTTGGCCAGGTGGCAGTTGTAAATAAGAACAAGTTCTCAACTGGCCTACCTGGTTAAATAAAGGTGAAATAAAAATGTAAAAAAATAAAAATACCTTTGCTAACAGTTGTGTCAAGTTAAAACTCGCCCAAGACAGAATTTCCCATTTAAATAAATGTATCCTATGTATTCATTACTACATTTAGTTAACATTATAAATTAATCCAGAAATTCTTACCTTTGCCTCGATTTGGCAGTCACGCCAGATAGATCATCATGGCATTTTAGTTCTTTATGATAGCCATATTGCGGGCAATTTTTCTTTGGGGGGGGGGGGGGGGGGTAAAAGCGAATATTATATATTTTCACATTTACCCGTTTGATCGCTAGGTTTATAGGTATTATGACTCGTACAGGGGTACTCTATTGGAATCTGCTGGCTAGTCAAGAGGGCAAATTGGAGGGGGGCGAGGTTGGGTGAGATTGGGAACTGGGTCTCTCCTCCCATGAGCATGCGTCCCTGCAACAGCAACCAAACGATCATACCGATAACGAAATTGCACAAAATAATAAGCAGTATCAATTGGATGAACTCAACGTTCACCTTCTGTTCAATAAATCCAACGTATGGACCACACTGCCTCTGCTTCGCTGCAAGGCAAACGCAGCGTCCCATTGGGAATTAACCTACTTCTGGTGTACCAAATTGCAAAAATACAATCAGTGGGATTGAGGCGTGATATCCGTCCCATTCTCACTCAGATACAGTACCTAGCTATATAGACACCCAAGTGAATTCAGGCAAAATACCCACAGCAGGTTGGGTACTGAACTTCGACGGTTGCTAACTAACGTTAGTTTCAAAAACACGCAAACCAAGAACACATTGGACAGCAAATTGGCAGCATTTATAAGGTAAGTCAGTTATGAAATACGCCCGAAATCTGATAAAAGCCGTTAACTTGACATAAACCTCGTTCTCTCCAAATGCCCTATATTTGAGTCCTACCACACAGTATGTCACATCATGGCGCTTGTGTCCTCTTACCTGCATGGAATCGGCACTGATTATCTCTCCCTGACGTCGTTTCCCAATTTCAATCGCCAGTTTAGACTTCCCAGTACCGGTTGCTCCTAAAATCACGACTAACGGTGGTACAATACTTTTTTTCAGAGCACACTGCAAGCCTCGCACGGGCGCCGCCATGTTGCTTTACCGTCGTTCCCAGCTGATCAGCCACGCGCCAACGAACTGAGACCGGATATGAGGCGGGCTCTGTAACTAGGCAACGGCAAGAGGTTTCCATGGCACCGGCCTTGATAAAAACTCGAGTGAAGACGGAAGGTATTTTGGTCCACAATACTATAGAAAAATTGTACACTGACCTAAATATGTATCTCACCGAAATGTAAACTTGTTTATAAAAGCCTGCAACCAAAAAACATATTAGGCTGTTATGTGGACAAAGACACCACTACATTGTTATAATTGTAGTGTCGTTTATATACCAATAATAATAGGCTGTATTTTCTGTTCTTGATTTACTTTATTAAAAGGGGACGGCTTCTCCCTGCAAATCGATCTTGTAACGGTTACTATAGAAACTGGGGGGAGTAGAGCCATAGTAACTTTAGATACTTGTTGCTATGGCAATGAGCCCGAGATGTTTCCATGGAGACGGCCATTGAAGAGTGGGAGTAGTTTTCACACTTATTCACACAGGTGTTGATTTTAAAGTACAAGGACACACCTCTCCTCTGAAAATAGCTTGTTTGCCCCTCAACCCTGCAAAGTGAAGCAGTAGGCCTAGTGCCCTACTAACAGTTAAGCTTACTTCAGGAAAACACTAGCAGGGAAAAAGAGGGCTTCCCACAAGTCTGAGCATGTGCTCCCCAATTAAGATGCCACCAACTTCCTGTTGTGTGAATGATTCCTGAACATTCCTGTGATATTGTCATTGTCAGCATATATGAACAGGAAAACAGGCTAGACAAAAAGAAAAAAGAGACTGAGGTGATGTTTTGAATTTATTACATTTGTCTGATTCTCCCTGTACATATAGGCTTGAGGTACTGAAAACAAAGTGCTTGAGACAAGGCTGCCTGCCATCATATTAGAATTCCCAGAGTGAAGCGTATTATGGCCCACTGCCAAAAATGACTGTGTCTAACGCACAGAGACCAGTGACAAATCAAATCAAAACTCCAATGGGCTACAGCCAATCCTGAGGTGGCGCTAATAGACCTTGCGTTTCAAAAGAGAGAAATACAGGCTACTGGTGGTGGTGGTGGTATGTGCTGAAAGAACAGATGGAGAAAGTAGTGAAAGTGAAGAGATACTCTAGTTTTGCTCTCCCTTCCTACTCGCTCTCTTCCAACTGCTCTTTCCCTTACTATCTCACCCTCTCCGTCGTTCCTCTCTACGCTCGCCCTCTCTACTCTGTGGGAGGCAGAGGGAGTAATCCAAGCTTTCGGGGGTTGACATTAGTAGCAGCTCACCTTCTGAAACCACACTGCCAAAAAAAAAGAAGAAGAAGAAGTTGCCACCCAATCTGAAACCTCTAACTGTGTGCTGATCTAGGATCTGTCCATTTCTAATCTTATTATTTTGTTATCTATATGCCAAAACTGATCCTAGATCAGCGCCCCTACCGAGGTAATCCTGAGATCTCTCTCTCTAGTTAAAGGATGATGACAGGCCACTGAGTAGGTTATATTAAAAAAAACACCATCAAGTCTGTTACACCCATCTCCTATGGTACCCTATTCCCTACATAGTACTATATTTTTGGGACCAGGGCCCATAGAGTTCTTGGGGGTGTGTATAAGGGTGCACTATAAATGGATTAGGACCCCTAGGGTTCTAGTCAGTAGTAGATTACTATATAGGGAACCATTTGGGACGCACCGTAGTTTCAGAGCTCTGTTGCTATGGCTTCAACTAATCACCCCCAGAGTTTCTAACTAACGTGCTGTGATACAGCTGGTGGGATAGGGCTGAGACAGTGGGTTCACTGGGGGTGAGGGAGGGGCTGAGACAGTGGGTTCACTGGGGGTGAGGGAGGGAGGGAGGGGCTGAGACAGTGGGTACACTGTGGGTGAGAGAGGGAGTTTAGTTTGAGCAGGGAGGGGTGAGAGAGAGTGAGAGTGGGGGAAGAGAGAGTGGGGGGAGAGTGAGAGAGGGAGGGGGAGAGAGGGAGGGACAGCACATAACAGCCATACCAACCACGTCAGCTCACCAAAAAACAAAAAACTGTAGGAAAATATAGTACAAAAAAACTTGACCTTTTGTACAAATCAACAAAAAACGAAATTATTACTGTAAAGAAAAACAGGCATTGAGAACAGCGTCAAAGTGGCAAGTGTGATCAAAGTGACATTTCAATAGTGTTATTATTTGAATGTTTATTTATTTAACCTTTTTACTAACAAAAATATAAGCATTTTGAGATTTGAGTTAAGCCAGTGTCAGGAAACAGGAAAGAAAATAGGTCGAAATCTGAAAGCTCTGGTTTTGGTTCATTAGGGACTGTACAGAAGGATACTAGTATGTAACACACAGTGAGACATGCACACACACACACACACACGACAGTCTATGTACATTGCCAGGCTGATCTGGACATAATGCACAATCAATGGATCCACTCATGATACCATACAGTCTTAGACAATAACAGGAAATAAGATGCACGGTTGGCAAATATTATAGGGGCGACGTCAAGATAGACAAGCAGATGTTACATTTCCTGTCAGTTTCAAATAAACTGCCATTGTTTGCAAATGGCTAACACGTTGATCAATAGAATAATGGATTAGTCACTGGGCTGGTTTCAAAATGGCACTGAAAGTATAAAGATATTGTTGAGTTTCAGAGTTGATCAAAATGTATTTAGTTTAGGATTATAATTTCAAGATGTTCTCATGGCAACATCAACTAAATGTGAGCCGTTGTTGCTGTAGCGAGGGATAATCTTAATAATAATAATAATTCTTTACACATGCATAACAATCAAATCTCACACTGCCTACGTGGCATGATAACTTCTCATCAACAAATGAATTAACATTAAATATTTACATACTTTATTAAATCTGGTAGATATAACAGGGAGATAAAATGCCAGCCCAGAACCCCCCCCCCCCCCAAATAACAAAACCATGATCACGTGACATCAGGTTTACTGTCCTTCCTGACGAGATGATTGCTCTGTCAATCACTCTGAAGCAAATGTGCAAACAACAGAAATAACCCGAACACCACATTATAACCCACTCCCCAAAGTGAACGTTTGTGTCTTTGCTCCTTAATCTCATCCTGTGTGTGTGTGTGTGTGTGTGTGTGTGTGTGTGTGTGTGTGTCTGGGAGTTCACGACCCCGTCCCAACACTACCCATTATGTCCTTTCCCTTGATCATTGTTGTCCTTGCAGGTCTTGAACCACTTAAGAATAGGGTTAAAGGGATCCATTTGGGATTGGGCCAACGAGAGCAAGAAAATCCTCTGGTCCATCCCTGGTTTTGATTCAGTCCTGGTTTATAATATAGGGTTGAGATCCATCCCTGGTTTTGATTCAGTCCTGGTTTATAATATAGGGTTGAGACCCATCCCTGGTTTTGACTCAGTCCTGGTTTATAATATAGGGTTGAGATCCATCCCTGGTTTTGATTCAGTCCTGGTTTATAATATAGGGTTGAGATCCATCCCTGGTTTTGACTCAGTCCTGGTTTATAATATAGGGTTGAGATCCATCCCTGGTTTTGACTCAGTCCTGGTTTATAATATAGGGTTGAGACCCATCCCTGGTTTTAGACTCAGTCCTGGTTATAATATAGGGTTGAGACCCATCCTGGCTTTTTGACTCAGTCCTGGTTTATAATATAGGGTTCAGCAAAGCATATTACTTAGGCTTCTCTCCTTGCCAGCCTGCCAGTTAGTGAGAGTTGGTTTTCATTTAGTCCTGGTTTCTGTCGACTAGAGGTCGCTGCCAGTCAGTATGCCAGTACATTCAGGGATGTTGTTTGAGCTTTGCCAGCCTGCCAGTCAGTCAGTCAGTCAGTGAGTTCAGGGGCATTGTTTGAGCTGTGCCAGTCTGCCAGTCAGTCAGTCAGTCAGTGAGTTCAGGGGCATTGTTTGAGCTGTGCCAACCTGCGGAGTAGCTGCTGCCGTCTGGCCTTCAGCTGCCGTTTCTCCTGTGCCCGCTGGCGCTCGCTGGAATGCAGCTGCGCCAGGTACTCTGTAGCACGTATCAGTATGGCCACCTTGGGCGTCTTGGGGCACTCTGCCAAGCCAGGGATGTTGTCCCGCAGCGCCAGGAAACGAGAACGCAGGTCGTTGCGTCGTTTACGTTCCAGGAAGTTGTGAGTCTTGCGTTTGTCCGTGTCCTCACAGTCGGAGGACTGGGGGCTGCAGGGGTGGGAGCAGTGGGAGTATGACTTCAAGGGGGAGAGGTGGTGGGAGGAGAAGGATGGGGGAGAGTTCGAGGGGGAGGAGGCAAGGATGAGTGTGTTGGCGTCGGGTGACTCCGAACCGGCCGTTGCTACTGCGACGTGAGGTGGTTTGCTCTCAGAGTTCTGATTGGTTGAGGCGGGGCCTGGGTGTGGCTGGGGGTGAGATGAGTTTGAGAAGTTATGAGAAGAGTTTGGGGGCTCGTGTCGGACCCTCTTCCTGGGGGGCTCGGGATGTTTCTGTGTGTCGGGGGAAGGCGCTGCGTAGTTATGCTGCTGTTGGTGGATAGAGACGTGGAAGTGTTTCATACACGGGTCCACAGGGTCCACTCCGACCACGATGGTCACCGGCGTCCGCACGTTCATCCCGCCGTTGGCCAGCCGCCGGGGCCTGTACTGCCTGTGTTCCACAGTCACCACATCAATCTCTTCTTCATCCTCCTCCTCATCATCATCATCACTGGATTCATCATCTGGAGAAGCAATAGAAGGTTAGTGACCAGAGCAATGCAAACAAACAAACAAACAAACAAACAAACAAAACAAACCAAAGAAAAACTTCTGAAACAAAGATAATCAACTACTATGTGCATGACATTTATTCACTTGATCCTTTATAAAATCACTTTATTTACCCTTCTATATTCACAATAAACACTAACAGGAAATAAAAAATAAAAAATACATTTAAAAAAAAAAAGTTTAAAATTAACTTGGGAGGGTTTAGTATTTTGACAAGACGACCAATTGGATACCATGAAATTGGGGAGGGAAAAGTCAATATTTCGGTGTTTTATAATTAGTTTCTTATTAGGATATATATATATATATATATATACACACATACATACACACACACACACACACACACACACACACACTACCAATTAAAAAGGTAGGGGTCACTTAGAATGTCCTTGTTTTTGAAAGAGAAGCACATTTTTTGTCCATTTAAAATAACATCAAATTGATCAGAAATGCAGTGTAGACATTGTTAATGTTGTAAATGACTATTGTAGCTGGAAACTGCAGATTTTTATGGAATATCAACATAGGCGTACAGAGGCTCATTATCAGCAACCATCACTCCTGTGTTCAAAATGGCGCGTTATGTTAGCTAATCCAAGTTTATAATTTTAAAAGGCTAAGTGATCATTAGAAAACTCTTTTGCAATTATGTTAGCACAGCTGAAAACTGTTGTTCTGATTAAAGAAGTAATAAAACTGGCCTTCTTTAGACTAGTTGAGTATCTGGAGCATCAGCATTTGTGGGTTCGATTACTGGCTCAAAATGGCCAGAAACAAATAATTTTCTTCTGAAACTCGTCAGTCTATTCTTGTTTTGAGAAATGAAGGCTATTCCATGCGAGAAATTGCCAAGAAACTGAACATCTCGTACAATGCTGTGTACTACTCCCTTCAGAGCAGCACAAACTGGCTCTAATCAGAATATAAAGAGGAGTGGGAGGCCCCGGTGCACAACTGAGCAAGAGGACAAGTACATTAGAGTGTCTAGTTTGAGGAACAGACACCTCATAAGTCCTCAATTGGCAGCTTCATTAAATAGTATCCGCAAAACTCCAGTTTCAACATCAACAGTGAAGGGGCGACTCCGGAATGCTGGCCTTCTAGGCAGAGTTGCAAAGAAAAAGCAATATCTCAGACTGGACGATAAAAAATAAAATATTAAGATGGGCAAAAGAACACAGGCACCGGACAGATGAAGACTGGAAAAAAGTGTTATGGACAGACAAATCTACGTTTGAGGTGTTCAGATCACACATTTTGCATCGTCATGCCATACCCTGTGGACGGCGCTTAAATTGGAGCCAATTTCCTCCTACAACAAGACAATGACCCAAAGCATAGCTCCAAACTATGCAATAACTATTTAGGGAAGAAACAGTCAGCTGGTATTCTGTCTATAAGGGAGTGGCCAGCATAGTCACCAGATCTCTACCCTATTGAGCTGTTGTGGGAGCAGCTTGACCGTATGGTACGTAAGAAGTGCCCATCAAGCCAATCGAACTTGTGGAAGGTGCTTCAGGAAGCACGGGGTGAAATCTCTTCAGATTACCACAACAAATTGACAACTAGAATGTCATAGGTCTACAAGGCTGTAATTGCTGCAAATGGAGGATTCTTTGACGAAAGCAAAGTTTGAAGAACACAATTAATATTTCAATTAAAAATCATTATTTATAACCTTGTCAACGTCTTGACTATATTTCCTATTCATTTTGCAACTAATTTCGTGT
>NW_019946561.1:14696-19505 GCF_002910315.2 Salvelinus sp. IW2-2015
CTAGTTAAATAAAGGTGTAAAACAAATCTGTAAAATCGGCGTCCAAAATTAACGATTTCCGATTGTTATGAAAACTTGAAATCGGCCCTAATTAATCGTCCATTCCGATTAATCGGTCGACCTCTAATATATATATATATATATATATATATATATACAGATATATATACAGATACATTTTTTATTTTTACACCTTTATTGAACTATATATATATTATATATATATATATATATAATATTATATATATATACTACCGTTCAAAAGTTTGGGTCCTTCTTTTCCATGAAAACAGACACGAGTGGGTTGTAGACTCCGTCTCATGCTACCACTAGAGTGAAAGCACCGCCAGCATTCAAAAGTGACCAAAACATCACCCAGGAAGCATAGGAACTGAGAAGTGGTCTGTGGTCACCACCTGCAGAATCACTCCTTTTTTGGGGGTGTCTTGCTAATTGCCTATAATTTCCACCTTTTGTCTATTCCATTTGCACAACAGCATGTGAAATTTATTGTCAATCAGTGTTGCTTCCTAAGTGGACAGTTTGATTTCCCAGAAGTGTGATTGACTTGGAGTTACGTTGTGTTGTTTAAGTGTTCCCTTAATTTTTTTGAGCAGTGTATATAGATGTGTGCCTAATGCCACCCCTCATCTCTGATTCTCTGCAGGGTGCACAATAAAGTATTGACTATTTAGTGTGGTCTTAATCAAATGACCCACAGCCTATAGATTCTGAAGGGATCCGATTATATACTGTAAAGGGATCTATAACAGCGCTTTGGTCCACGATGCTTTATGCTAGAAACAAGCTGTAAAATACCTGGGAAAGACGTGACACCGATGCATATGGAGATATCATTGTTTTGTTTCTTTGACATTCAGAAGCTGAGCTACAACCTTGTACAGCGAAGGAGACAAAAGATAACTTCCCAAGCAAAGTCTATCTAATTCTGTCACCATCAGTTGATTAAGCTATTCACTTTCTGTACAATAAATGTTTAAATCCAGACCGCTTTCAGGGAAAACACTTGTGACCTTCTCTCGTTGGGTTAAACCACACAGCTTTCAATTTTCTGCGTCGGTAGGCCTACTCTGTCTGGGGTGGAAAAGTAGGCCCTACTCTGTCTGGGGTGGAAAAGTAGGCCCTACTCTGTCTGGGGTGGAAAAGTAGGCCCTACTCTGTCTGGGGTGGAAAAACATGGTTGATCGAGTATTAGCTAGTTATCTAGCATGATCCCGCGTTGCATCATAATCGATGCAGTGGCGCATTCGGCGAAAAAGGACCTGTTGTTTGCTCCCAAGTGTACCTAACCAATAAACATTCAAATGCCTTTCTTAAAATCAATCACAGAAGTATATATTTTAAACATGCATATTACTAAAAGAAATCCAGGTTAGCCAGGCAATATTAACCAGGTGAAATTAGTGGTCACTTCTCTTGCGTTCATTGGCATTGCGAGTCAGGGATATATGCAACACGTTTGGGCCCGCCTGGCTCATTGCGAACAAATTTGACCAGAATTTTACGTAATTATGACATTAACATTTGAAGGTTGTTGCAATGTTTAACAGGAATATTCTGACTGATGGATGCCACCCGTTAGAATAAATACGGAAGGTTCCGTATTTCACTTGAGAATAAGAAGTTTACGTTTTCGAGATGATAGTTTTCCGGATTCGACCATATACATGACCTAAGGCTCGTATTTCTGGTGTGTTATTATGTTATATTAAGTCTATGATTTTGATTAGAGCAGTCTGACTGGAAGCGACTTGGTGGGCACCAGCAGGCTCGTAAGCATTCATTCTAAAACAGCACTTTCGTGCGTTTGCCAGCAAGCTCTGAGTTTATGAATTTCAAGCCTTACAACTCCCGGAGATTAGACTGTGTTACCGATGTGAAATGGCTAGCTAGTTAGCGGGGTGCGCGCTAAAAGCGTTTTCAAACGTCCACTCGCTCTGAGACTTGGGAGTAGTTGTTCCCTTTTGCTCTGCATGTAACGCTGCTCGAGTCGGTGGCTGTGACGATGTGTTCCTGCGTCGAAGGCCCAGGTAGGGGCGAGGAGGGCGCAAGCTATATGTTACACTGGCAATACTAAAGTGCTATAAGAACATCGAATAGTCAAAGGTATATGAAATACAAATGGTATAGAGAAGAAATAGATCCTATAATTTCTATAAATAAACTACCAACCTTGAAAACTTCGACCTGGGAATTATTTGAAAGACTTCATGTTAAAAGGAGCACCACTCAGACTTTCATTATTGTTCTCAGCAAGAGACTAAAAACATTTTAGGCTCTTTCTACATGACACATATTTGCAATTTACTTTTCTTCTCCAACACTTGTTTTTGCTTAATTTAACCAAATTGAACATGTTTCATGTATTTATTGAGGGCTAATTGACGGGATGCTTTATTGATGTTATATTAGTGGTTTAAATAAGCTGTTCATTCCAGAAGTTAGTAATTGTGCATTTATTACAAATAAAAAAAATAAAAATTATTATTTAAAAAAAATAAAAATAAAGTGGCCTTTTTTTTTGTCCTTCCAATAATTCAACAGCTCAGTAATCGGGCGTGAAAAATCATAATCGGGTCGAACCTCTTAATTATACACTGCTCAAAAAATTAAAGGGAACACTTTTAAACAAACCACAATGTTAACTCCAAGTCAATTCCACACTTTGTGAAAATCAAAACTGTCCACTTTAGGAAGCAACACTGATTGACAATAAATTTCACATTGCTGTTGTGCACAATGGAATTAGACAAAAGGTGGAAATTATCAGGCAATTAGCAAGAACACCCCCAAAAAAGGAGTGATTTCTGCAGCGTGGTCGCCACAGACCACTTCTCAGTTCCTATGCTTCCTGGGGTGATGTTTTGGTCACTTTGAATGCTGGCGGTGCTCATCACTCTAGGGTAGATTGAGACGGAGTCTACAACCCACACAAGTGGCTGCAGGTAGTGCAGTTCATTACAGGATGGCACATTCAATGGCGAGCTGTGCAAAAAAAGTTTCATGTGTCTGTCAGCGTAGTGTCCAGAGCATGGAGCGCGCTACCAGGAGACAGGCAGTACATCAGGAGACGTGGGGAGCGCTAGGAGGCAACAACTCCAGCAGCAGGAACCGCTACCTCCGCTTTTGGCAAGAGAGGTGCACTGCCAGAGCCCTGCAAAATGACCTCCAGCAGGCCACAAATGTGCATGTGTCAGCATATGGTCTCAACAAGGTTTCGGATCTCATCTCAGGTACCTATGGCAGTCAGCTACCTCTGCGATCACATGGAGGCTGTGCGGCCCCACAAGAAATCCACCCCACACACATGACTGACCCATCGCCAAAACCGTCTCTTCTGGAAGGATGTTGCAGGCAAGCCAGGACACATTCTCCACGGGCGTCTCAGACTCTGTCACACGTCTGTCACAGTGCTCATTGCCTCAGGTTGAACCTGCTTTCACTCTGTGAAGAGCACAGGCGCCAGTGGGCGAATTTGCCATCGTTGGTGTTTCTGGCACATGGACCAAACGCTCAGCTGGCACGTAGTTGGGCTGTAAGCACAACCCCACCTGTGGAGTCGGGCCTCCATACCACCCTCATGTGGAGGTCTGTTTCTGCACCGTTTGAGCAACACACGCACATTGTGGCCTGCTGGAGATTTTGCAGAGGCTCTGGCAGTCGCTCCTCCTTGCACAAAGCGACAAGGTAGCGGTCCTGCGCCTGGGTTGTTGACCTCCTACGCCCTCCTCCACGTTCTCTGATGATACTGGCCTGTTCTCCTGGTAGCCGCCTCCATGTCTTCTGCGACACTACGCTGCGGACACAGCAAACCTTTTTGCCACGTCGCATTTATGTGCCATCCTGTTTGAACTCGTGCACAACCTGAGCCACTTTCGTGGGTTGTAGACTCGGTCATGTCTACACTTAGAGTGCGAAAGCTACCGCCAGCAATTCAACACGCTGATCCAAAGCCATCACCCCACGGAACGCATAGGAACTAGAAGGATGTGCTGTAGTCACCACCTTGTCAGGAATCACTCCTTTATTTAACGGTGTCATGCTAATTGCCTATATTTCACCTCATTTTGTCTATTCCATGTTGCACAGCAACACGCATGGTGAAAATTAATCTGCCTCAATTCATTCTGCTGCTTGCATTCCTGAGTGGCATCAGTCTTGGATTTCCCAGAAGTGTGATTGACTTATGGAGTTAACTGCTTGTGTTGTTTAAGTGTAGTTCCTTTAATTTTACTTAGCAGCTTACTATTAGCATGTGTTGCCTAGATGCCACTCCACTCATCACTTCTGATTCATCTTGCAGCGGGTCGCACATATAACAGCTCATTGATCTCATTTTAGTGTCGGTCTAACTCAAATGACCCACTAGCCTAATAGCTCTGAAGGGACTCCGATTTATATCACTGTAAAGGGATCTCTCATACAGCGCGTCTTGGTCGCTACCAGATTGCTGTTATGCCTAGAAAAACAAGCAGTGTACAAATACCTTGGGCATATGACGTCGGACACGATGCAATATGGTAGATACATTGTTTTTGTCTTCTTGTCGACTTCAGAAAGCATGAAGAGCCTACATACCTCTGTATCAGTCCTACAGCATAGGAGGACGACAACAGATAACTTCCCAAAGCACAAAGTCTATCTTTCATATTCTGTCACCATCAGTTGATTAAGCTACTTCAACTTTCTGTACAATAAATGTTTAATCCAGACCGCTTTCAGGGAAAAACATGTTGACCTCTCTCGTTTGGGTTAAACCACACAGCTTTTCAATTTCTGCGTCGGAGG
>NW_019946561.1:19530-25101 GCF_002910315.2 Salvelinus sp. IW2-2015
CCTACTCTGTCTGGGGTGGAAAAGTAGGCCCTACTCTGTCTGGGGTGGAAAGGGGGGATACCTAGTCAGTTGTGAACTGAATGCTTTCAACTGAAATGTGTCTTCCGCATTTAACCCAACCCCTCTGAATCAGAGGTGCGGGGGCTGACTTAAATCGACATCCACATCGTCAGCGCCCAGGGAACAGTGGGTTAATTGCCTTGCTCAGGGGCAGAACGACAGATTTTGACCTTGTCAGCTCTGGGATTCGATCCAGCAACCTTGCGGTTACTGGCCCAACGCTCTAACCACTAGTAAGCTTAAAGTACCATGCTGGGATTCCTAATGACTTCTCAGATGTAGTTACGTGCAAAAAGGATCTGGTGTTGAAGAAATATGATAAGATGAAAACGTATATCTCCCTGTCCACTCTTAGCCTGTAATTTTGGGTATTTGTGTGGTATTAATTTAAAAGGATTCTGCTAACATGTAAAATGACGTAGAATTGCATAAAAAAAATTATAAAAGGCAAAAACAATTCTCAGACAAGCAAATATGATGATTGTTTCATGCAATGCTTTTACTGTAAAGGGGATCTTTTCACCCCTACTCTTGTCCATGGTGGTCCAACAACTTTCTGGCCCGTAGCCCCTGTGCTCGATCAAAATCCCTGTGTTGCCGTGTACTAGTTACAGGACGAAGAACACTGTGTAAAACTGCATATCTAAGGCCCTGGTCTGTCCTAGAAGTGAGGGGAAACCGTGGACATGTTTTTTCTGCTATCCAAAATAACAATTAAAACAAAGTGGAGTCACTATTTTTTTTAAAGCTTTCAGGGAGGGGTTAGGTAAATTATATCTGGCTGAAGGGAGGGCCATCCATTTTCATTAACAGAGAGGTCTGATGTTCTCCTTACTATAAATTATGTTCAGTCCCTTGTGTACTATATTTCAGGGAAAGCATGTACCGGTAAGCTTGCTGATGGCCTCCCGAGTGGCGCAGTGGTCTATGGCACCGCATCGCTAGCTGTGCCACTAGAGATTCTGGGTTCGAGTCCAGGCTCTGAGACCCATGTGGCGGCGCACAATTGTCCCAGCGGTGTCCCGGTTAGGGGGAGGGTTTTGCCGGCAGGGATGTCCTTGTCCCATCGCACACTAGCGACCCCTGTGGCGGGCCGGGCACTCTGACACCGTCACCAGGTGTACGGTGTTTCCTCCGACACATTGGTGCGTCTGGCTTCTGGGTTAAGCGGGCATTGTGTCAAGAAGCAGTGCTGCTTGGTTGGGTTTCGGAGGACGCACGGCTCTCGACCTTCGACCTCTCCCGAGTCCGTACGGGAGCTGCTGCGATGAGACAAGACTAACTACCAATTAGTTACTACGAAATTGGGGAGAATAAAGGGTAAAAAAAGAAATGTTTTAAAAGGTATAAAAGCTATAGCATCTGTATCCACACACTGTGGCTGGCCGTACAACAAGAGTTCTGGGTAAAAGCTTCTGGAACAGTGAACTCCAAGCAACCTTTCACACACACACCCTCTCCCTCTTCTAAACGTCATATCACACAGGTCTGAAATCTGTGTCAAAGTCTTGCCTACCACTAAAACTACATACTGCGTACTACTCATACTACATACTGGGTACTACATACTGGGTACTATATACTGGGTACTACTCATACTACATACTGGGTACTATATACTGAGTACTACTCATACTACATACTGGGTACTACATACCGGGTACTATATACTGAGTACTACTCATACTACATGCTGGGTACTACTCGAACTGGGTACTACATACTGGGTACTACTCATACTACATACTGGGTACTACATACTGGGTACTACATAACTGGGTATATCAGTGTGCATGGTCACTGAGCGGGGTTACAATCTGAAGGTAAACTACATATTACTACTACTAGGATATACATAACTGACACATCAGGTACTGACATCACGGTGACCAATACTGGAAGTACTACTGTACTACATGCTGGGTACTATCGAAAACTGCAGGTACATACTGTGCGTTACATAACTACATTACTGGGTACTACATACGGCGTAATATATCACTGGTACCACACTATAGCTACATTACTGCGGTACTACTCGTAACCATACTTGAGGCTACTACAACTGTTGGTACTAACAGGATTTACTACATACTGGCCGGTAATATTACGCGTACTACATATACTACATACGGAGATACTTCACCTCGTACTTACATACTGGGTACTCATCACTGACAACCGGTATTACACCAGTAGTATACTACATACTGCACAGTACTTACTCATACTGGGGTACTAATACTTGGAATCGGTTACCCGGGTATACATATACTACATCTGGTCACATACTCATACTGAGGTACTACTCTCTAACATACTGGGTACTACTCGTACTACATACTGGGTACTATATACTGGGTACTACTCGTCCTACATACTGGGTACTACATACTGGGTACTACTCGTACTACATACTGGGTACTACTCATACTACATACTGGGTACTACATACTGGGTACTACTCATACTGGGTACTACTCATACTGGGTACTACTCATACTACATACTGGGTACTACTCATACTGGGTACTACATACTGGGTACTACTCGTACTACATACTGGGTACTACATACTGGGTACTACTCGTACTACATACTGGGTACTACATACTGTGTACTATTTTGAATATACTGTTCAGTAAAATCTAATCCATCCCATACTAGGCTCATTCATGATGAGAAGGCGTCATCAAATGCACAATTGTGTCGATTCCCGCCATTAGTTCATTTTGGTACAAGGCGTCACCATATCTGATTATCAGCTGCTGTCAAACACAAGTGGGTCTTGTGTCTCTTCCTCAATTCTACGAGATGAAAAAGCCCGAATTAGCATGACATCCTAAGACCTGAAATGGGGTATGACACACAATCGGTGCATACCTCATGCTCAGTGGAAAGTCCCTCTCTCAGGTTATTCATTACAGTCACGTGGTGGTGAGGGGTTGGGTTTCGACGAGACCACTCTCCGACCTCGACCGTCTCCTCGATCGTTTACGGAGCTTGCGTGCGATGGACAAGACTAACTACTCATTAGTTAGCGACAAATTGGGGAAAGAAGGCGTAAAAAAGAATGTTTAGAAAGTGATTAAAGCATTAGCATCTGCATCCACGACCACTGTTTGTTCGCCGTACAACTGAATGAGTTCTGGTAAAAAGCTTCTGGAACGGTGAACTCCTAGCAACCTTATACACACATGACCCTCTGACCCTCTTTCAAACGTTCATATCACACAGGTCTACATCTGCGCCTCCAAAGTCTTGGATCTACTCCACTAACTCCAAAAGACACATACGCCGTTATATCTCTATACTACATGACTGTGTTACTCCATACCGCTGACATAGTGTCACGCAAACTATATAGCGTCCGTACTAACTCACTACAACTGGGTACTAAATATAAGTACTACGATACTAACATACGACGTGACTCACATCTCGTGCTCTACTTACTTACTAACGAGTAAAAAGCTCTAATAAAAAAAACTACTCTCAATACTACAATGCCTGATCAAGTCGTTTCTACTCGAACTGTATCAGTACTACATACTGTTACTAACTCATTGACTACATACATGGTTTACGTACTACATAACTGGCGGTTTACGTACATACGGGTACTACTCAGTACATCGCATATACACGCCAAGATGGTAACACTCATACTACATACGTGTGGGTACTACTCGAATACTACATACCTCCTTAGAAGACTAGACTAGCGGGATACCACTCATAACGACATACTAGGCTTGGTACTACGATACTGACTCAAATGTACTACTCATACTGAATACTACATAGTGGAACTGTAAGTTACACATACGTGTACACAACTGGCATATGTACTACTCATACTACATACTGGTACTACCATTACTACCATACCTGAGGTATGGAAACATACTGCAGTAGCCTACTCATACTACATGCTGTAGTACAACTCAACTGTCTTCATTGTACTACATACTGTGTATACTCACTAATACTGGTACTACCTCGTACTACTATTACTGTACTACTCACTACGAGGAACTCTATCCTGGGCAGGGGAGCTGACTACCATACTGGTGTATAGGTACTCCTCATTACTGTGTACTATACATACGGAGACTACATATTGACTAACACTGTTGGTACTCATACTGGGTGATAGATCTGGTCGAGCCCGTACTAACTCCTACTGGTGGACTGTGGTACTACTCCTGTACTAACATACTTGGTGGTGACTAGCATGACATAGCTGTGGACTACTCACTCACATCACAATGTTACTGGACTACACAGTACTGATAATATATACTGGGTATACACTTATACTACAGACTGGGTATACTCGTACTACAACTGGTACTACTCTACTACATACTGGGTACACAACTGGTACTAATATACTAACAGATACTGGGAAGAAATAAGATATCTGACGAAGCGTTTCCACTTTTTATCCAGCAGTTTCTACACCAATTTACATCATACTGGACTACTCTACTCGAACTGTTTTTCCATGTACCCAATACGAAGTACATACATTATACTAATTACCTCCTACTGAGTGTTACAAGTAGACTACTCCATACTTGTGCCAGATCTGTTACACATACTGGTTACACATTTATACATTAACAATACTGGGTACTACTCATACTGTATGAATTCTTCTTCCCCAGGTACTCAACTCATGCTTCGTTCCTACAATACGGGTACTACTCGACTACATACTGTTCCGCGTATCGTGTACTACTCCGTCCACATACTGACGTACTACTACATATCTCCGGTACTACATACGGTTACTCACTACATACTGGTTACTACATACTGTGTACTACTCATACTGTATCTGGTACTACTCTACTGGATCATGGTTTTACTACTCATACTAGCCGTATCTAAAAGGGTACTTACTCATTACTGTGACTATCATTTGTACTACATCACTGGGTACTACTCCGTACTACATACCCGCGTTGCTCCGAAACTCGGGCTACACTACCTATACTCACTGACGCGTGAACTATCCATACTGGGTCCTAACTATTTTACGATATCACTAGTTCAGTAAATATATCACACATCCTAACTAGCTCATTCATATGAGGAAGGCGGTCATCAACACGACACAATTGTGATCGATTCCCGCCATTAGTCATTTTTTGGTAACAAGCTACGTCACCACAATCTGATCATCAGCTGCTCAAGAGCACAAGGCGAGGCTACGATAATGGTCTCCATCCTCAATAATCGACGAGATGTAAAACATCCCGATGCACAGTATAGACATGACATCCTAAGACCTGAGAAATGGCAGTGTAGACACCACGACGGTTGCATACCTACCGAGACGAAGCGTCAAGTCGGAAAGTCCGCTCTCGCAGGTTATCACTTACAGTCACGGGTGTGAGGGTGGGATGAGAGTGGGGGGGTGTGGATTGTGTGATAGGGGGGTGACTGACAACAGATGATATGAGTGGGTAGTTTCTCCACATTCTGCGTAATAACAAGGAC